>NC_090924.1:802103164-802406195 GCF_040938575.1 Ambystoma mexicanum | reverse complement strand
TGACTCTATTTAATATGTTCATCTGCAAGATATAGGTAGACAAATATTTTTTCAACTTGTTCATTTTTTTGGTAGTGGTGAGTTTAATAAACTCCTTTTGTAATTCTTGAATTTGTTCAAGTTTTTCTTTATCTTTCTCCACCATCCTATCTTGTAAGAACTTTGCTTCTGCCACTTCTATTTCCTCTGCATTGTTTTTTGCTAACTTTTTGTTCAGTGGTGATCATTAACATCATCCAGTCCCGACTACATTTGGTTGCTACTTGTGGGAACACATTTTTCTATTCTGGTATGTCGAGAAACAAACATGGTTAATTTTTACCGCATAATATTACTTTTTAGGTACTCTTTAAGGAGATGACTATGCAATTGAGTCCGAAAATGCGTTTTTTAAGGTTTCAAATATGGTCAGCAGTTACTGATGGGTTTGATAAATCTGTTGTATTAAGGCCTTCAATAATGAAGGTCACTAATGGCTCCATCTATTTCTGATTGGTAAATAATAATACATCTGAATAAATCATAGTCTGTGTGTGTGTGTACGCCACTCCCGAATGAGAACAAGGGCCAATTGTGTCCTTGAGACATCTCCACTAAAAGTGAATTCTAAAAGAAAGAATGTTCCTCGTTTGGAATACAATTTCCCCAAGCAGCCATTAGCTGTACCACAAGTATGAAACCACTGGGCTGCCCCTTAACTCATGTGAAAAATAGGTACGTTTTGTGATACACCCAACCACAAAATTCCTCACACCAGGAAAGAACGACACACAAGAAATAACCAAAACTGAACAAACCAAGTGGCGCAATCTCAGAACAACACATCCGCAAGCCAACCGATGCCAAGAGAAGACACACCTACACTATAAATACACTTTAAACACAAAAGAGTCCATATAATAAAATAAGACCAAAATCAATCCACCTATCGCCCTGTCGCCTGTCAATTTAGCACCCTATTGGACAACCACCAATCCTCAAGAACCATAAGCATGTGAGAAGGATAACCAGAAACCCAATGGAAAGATGGGAAACCCACTGAACTGAAGGAAACCATAACAACACACCGTTCATCACAAGAAATTGGCAACACAAACTGAATCAGCAATGTTATGATATGATATGATATGATATAGCATTTATAATGTGCCTATGCACAAGTGTTTCAATGTTGGCGAGGAGACGGCCATGAAGAAAATGTCAACCCAATATGAACCTTGCTGAACTACTCAATGAAGAAACCGAAACAACAGATCTGAACACACAAGCCGGTGAAAAAGTGAATGATATCAACACAATTGCCAAAACACACAGCCAGAGACCAAACAAACACTGGAAATAAAAGGATACTCTGCAATCTATTCAACACATGATTAATGTCCAAACACCCAACAAAAATATAGAAACTACTGAGCTCTGGAAGGACAGACATCCTACTCCTCAATGAAACCTGGCTAATTCCGACTACAAGGTAACAGAACACGACTGCCTACCCAACACCTTCTAACTCAAACAAGCCAACAGAAAAGGCAAAAGAGGAGCAGGCCTAGCCGTAGCATACAAAAACCAGCTAAGAATAACTACAGGACCACCATTAAACATCCCAAATTGCAAATCACTTGTCTTGCGCCTAGCCCTAGATCTTCAAACCAACCTAACATTATCTACAGACCACTGATTTACAACCCTACCTTCAGACCCGGGTCAGTCCTTATTTGGTCATGCATATTCATGCGAAACGCCAAGCTTTCACAGGCTTCTGCATGCCTTGTCTGTGTGCCTCCATGATGTGGGCCCGGGTGGTCTAGTTCTAATAAACATACTGGGTGCCAGAGAGTCTGGTGTGCTGGGAATGACTGGGACCACCGTGGTCTGTGATTGGTCCACTTCTGATGTGCCTGTTTGTGAGCAGATCTCCCCTTGGGTCCTCTTCATTTTGGCATGAAGGAGATTCTGGATAAGAGAAGGCTCTAAACACCCATAGCAGGTTGATCTCTTGAGTTCTCACTGTACCTAGGATGGGATTCAAGAATCCTTAAACTAAGAACTGATGGAACCACTGGAATGTTTGGTACCCTGAGTCTGCTATTGTCCCGCTGGACCCCCCTGCATCTGATTGAAACAGACCATCTGCAAAGGCGCTTTGACCCATTTGAATAGTGAGAGCAACTACTCACAGCACCTCATCTTAACCTGCAAGCAAGCTTCTTTGGAATTATTCCTGGGCGAACCAGCAAACTGACCAGCTTGCACAGGATCTTTACTCTGAAACCACCGCTCTTTCGAGTTGACACTTGAAACTTGGTAGATCATAAGCACCCTAACCAAGGCACTCTCCTGCCAAGTTATGTACATGTAGGCACCCTAGGTCTGGAATTAGCAGAGTACGCCTGAACCCGAGTGCATGCAGTCAGTCGTGGTGAAAACTTCACAGGTGCATTGTTGCTGGGCCTCTCTGTGCTCTGAATCCTTCTGCAGTGAAATGGCCTGATCCCTTCACCAGTAGTGGAGAACTCACCACTGACCTGCCATGGAATCATCACTGTAACTCAGCTGCTGAAAGCCGCAGAGCTGCACAATTGCTGAATTTGAACTTGCAACTGAAGTGGACTAGACTGCCGAAGTTTGGTCCAGAGTGCACCAGGGGTTGCTGAGTACTTGCAACCCTTACCGGTGGCCCCTAGTGCATCCACCAATTTTTACACGTGAGTGTCCCCTAAGGGTCACTCACTTTCCAGAGGTAGCCTGTGCTACCACCCTATTCCCAAATCCTGCAACCTGTTCTGCCCTCTTGGGGAGACCCTCCTAGAGTAGTGGGAACCTAAGTTTCATTGCCTCACCCACCTTCCTGAATCATGACAGCCCCTGCAAAAGACCCCATTTTTGCTCTACTGCACCATCACGTGCACCTGCATCTGAAAGTACTTTTGAGCACTAGGCTCTACTCTTCGTAGGGACTGGACTGCCTCTTATTAAGGGATTGATTGATGAAGAAATGTGTAAAGTCTATTTGCACTGTTTACTCCTTTTCTTCATAGGTTGTGGACCCTATCTGTGCACTATTCCTTAAGGCCACTGGGTAACTTTATATATGTTATAGTAGAGTTGTATTGGTTTAAAGTATTACTGTTGATAATTGCTTTATGTTTGATTTCAAAGGCCTTGAATAAATGTATATGTGTTTTTGATAAACACCTGACTGAGAGTAATTTGTAGTGACCTTTACCGTGTGTGCTCATTGTGTGCTTTCAATCAGCTCACCCCTCCTGAGACCTAGTCTTGACCGCTGCCAATGCTACCTTGATTGGTCTGGTTTGTCCAAAAGATTACCCTGTTCCAAGAAACAAGGGTGGTCTTCTGAACCTCTGCCCACCAGGTCAGATTTCAGAAATCCATCTTAACACATACCAATTACAGATTAGAATATACAAAGCCAAAATACTCAAAGATAAAAAGACATAATACAACGAATGAACCACCAACTCAAGCAACACCCAGAAAGAAATGCTAAACATCTTAAATGAGTTAAAAAATCCAGCAGTGTGCAACAAAACACCAACCCATCACATAAACTATGCAACGACCTTGAAGACCACTTCAAAAACAAAATCACCAACATCCAGCAAATAATTGAGATCAAGCCAAAAAGCACCATCGACCACCTTAACCAGCCAACACTGGAACCACATAATACACTAGGAAAATAATGAGTCTGTCCAATATGCATGACACTCAAAAAATTCTACTGAGGAAAATCTTATTATTTATATTATGGGAGATTAAGTCTAACCACTCATTAACACAAATTGTTCACCATTGTTATGTTTCCAATCCAAATATTTAATCCAATGTGATGATGATCTTGGCCTTGCCAACATGTGTTTTCACCTTATAGCACACAGGTCTTCTTCAGGGCTGATACATCACCATCATCATTGGATTAAATATTTGGATTGGAAAAATATCAATGGTGTAAAATGTCTTTTAGACTTAATCTCCCATAACACAATAACATAAATAAAAAGATTTTCATCAGTAGAATTTGTTGGAGTGTCATGCGCATTTGACAGGCTAATTAAATTCCTTTTTTGTGTCATGCTCGCTAGGGGACTATGAGTCTGTTGTCTTTGGTCCATTCAGCAGCATATATAATTTTGGATATTGATCAATTACTTATTTTGGAGTGGTTTGCGTAGAGGAGTACTCGTCCCCAGATTTAATTATCCTTACTAAACTAAACCACCTACCGCCGATATTGACAGATTCATTCAACAGCCTGACCAAAAGCAACAGAGTGGGCTCGCCAGCAGACCCATGTCCACCTGATGTCTACAAGACTATTCTCAGCCTGAAAACACCTGCAGAATACTATCTCAACCTCTTCAACCAGTCACTAGCAACAGGACCATGCCCCCATTCTTCAAATCGACCTACAGAAAACCCCTCTTTTAAGATCCTTCAGGAAACACGGAAGAGCTAACCAATTATCAACCAATCTCAAATATCCCATACCCGGCAAAACTACTGGAATGCTATGTATAAGAGCAAATCCTGGAGCATGTACAAAATAATCTGATACTAGATCAGGCACAATTAGACTTCAGACCCATGAGAGGAATTGAAACAGCATTAATATATATATGGAATGAGCTAAAGACAAACTCAGACTCCAATCTCAATTCAGCACTAATACTACTCGTGCTGTCAGCAGCCTTCGACACAGTCAACCAAGAAACACTCATCAAATGACTAGAAGCTATTGGAATCAACAGCACAGCCCTGCTCTGGCTAAAGGTCTTCTTGACAGAAAGCATCGAAACAACTTGGACGGCCCCTTTTAACACCTTGCAAAACAACATGTGGCATTCCACGAGACTCATCACTATCACCACTACTCTTCAACATCTGGACGACTCCCCTTATAAACATTAAAAAAAATGGTTTAACCTTCTACAACAATGTAGATGACACTCATATCATCCACAAAATTGATGCCAAGCAAGAACAAAACCCAACACTTGCTGCCTGCTTAATGAATAAAACTAGTGGAGGAGCACCAACAGCCTTAAACTAAAACCAGACAAAACAGAAGTAATGATTGCTCCCAAAGACCAATTGAACAACCACTACATTCCAAGGCCCCAAAGAGATAGGAAACCCACCCAAACCATCCAAAGTTGTCAAACATCTTGGAATCCTAATGGACATTGAACTAACACTAGAGCCACAAGTCAGCACAGTAGAAAAGAAATGATTCTTCCACTTGCACACAATCAGGAGGATACTTCCCTTTTTAACCTTTCCACACATACCACTCGCCATCATCTCCCTCAACATGTCAAGAATAGACTAGGCCAATGCATGAATCTCACATTGCCACACTAGCTTATGAGAAAACTACAACAAATATAGAATGCAGTAGCAAGACTACTCCTCTGACTCACTAAGAGAGAACACATCACATCATCACTGAGAACGCTATATTGGCTACCAGTCAAACACTGAATTTTAGTAAAAACACTCTGTGTAACACACAGAAGAAACCACAGACAAGCGGCGCAATTCCTTAAGGGAAAAATCTACATCTGCAAACCATCACAAACACTATGGTCTACCAATAACATTCACATAGAAACAAAACAATATGCAAAAGAGAAACCAGGGGGATCAGCACTCTCCAGCATAGCGTTGAGACTTGAAACTCACTTCCAAATACGAATGATAGAAGATCACCTAAAATTCAGGAAATTACTAAATTTGGCTCTTCAACTCAGTAAACTAAAGAGGGAAAACCGGCAAAAGAAAAACTGCCAAAACAACACAATAAGAAACTGCAAAAGCAGACCATACAAAAAAAATTACCCCTAACCCTACAAACAAATCTTACACATTCCCACCAAGGAAAACTGAAAGAACAAGACAAATAACTTGCTACTAAAAACAAAAACACTGCAAACTTCTAACACTCTTCCATCTCTCCCCAACACTTAAGACGTCAACAAAACAACTGCATACAACCACTCACCAAACACCACACACAGATATCAATCAACTAAAAACATACCAGCACAAAGTGACAGGTTTTTCAAAACGAAGCCACCAACATCACATCAAATCTCTCTGGCACTTTTCCCTCTCAATCCCTATAATTAACCCATCCCAACCCTCTTCCTTTTTAGATCCGCCTGGGCACCTGGAGACCATAAAAATGGCAGTGGTACATGGTACAAATCACAATACCATAACATAACATATATGCAAGACAAAATTGAGAGGTGTTGTCACATGGTATAATTCTTCAATTAATTAGAATTTAGAGTCAATCTTTATATAACTGTGTATCGAGTCTGAGGCAGTACCAGAATTTGTTTCCATTTGCATTTTATTTTGCACAAATAAGACGTGTATATATCACAAAATATAAGCATGCACTTCCTGGAGAGTGCTTCCTGAGAGTGCTGACTGTTCGACTGTTGAGCTGTGCAGTGGGGCAGCCGAGCAGCTAACACTCTCTTGATAGTGGGGCAGATTTTACCCATTGAGAATGGGTTGAACATTTTGGTTACATGCCTGATTCCAAATTAAAACTAGGGAAAGAGTATTGGAGCTTGTCCGTGCGGTATATGTACATATTGAAAACAAACCTGCCTATTAATAGAAAGGATGCATCGAAACACAGGAGGACCACCCCATCCATTCCCGTGCCTCTACCTTCACCCCTTTCGGAACAAACCAAACTCTTACCATTGCGTTTGCATTTGAACAGACCTTCCATAAAACGAAAGGAACAGTACATTCAAAATCAATAGGAGAGGACTTGAGGAAACAATGGCTTTTGACCAGAAGGACTACAAAGATCGAATCAGTGTGCAGCGTCTCAACCTCTCCCAGTCAGATGGGGACAGGTGGTTAGTTGCTCATAGACTTTAATGCCAAACATACTATACATGTCACAGCCATGGAAATTTTAGAATTTAACTCACAAATATGTCAAACGGTTAATAATGATCGAAATATGTTGCCTGCTTGTTTGGAGATACACCAAGACTATAGCCTGATGTCCTTTAGACCTAATGCCAAACAAATGGAGGTACATGCAAACGAGAGTTTGGACATTCTGAAATTATACTCCCAGGTTCTATCTGGACATGGGAATGGTGAAAGCTTTGATGTAGAGGGTGGTAATGTTGCCTGGCCAGATGAAGAGGGGAGTTTTCATACACAATCGCGTGACCTAGGCACTAAAGAAGATGCTTTAGTGATAACTGGTCCTGTGAGCGCGAATGTGTGAATTAGATGATGACAAAGGGGACCGACATGCTGAAGGCTCAATTGATGTGAACATAAGTTATGTAAAGAGTACCCTGATAAATGAGAGGGCTCCAAAAAATAGGGTGCCATCGACCAAGGCAAATGCTCTCATTAGGAAAAAAGACATTAATGAGACACATGAACAAGAGATTTGTGTGCCAGAAACCCAAATGTATAATGACAATATAACTGGAGTGGCGGGCCAAGAGATATAAGAGGCAAATCTTTCAGCTCTGCCACAATTTAATCGGAGACCTCCGATTCAAATAATGAAATCAACTGTGTCATCCGACTTGTCGTATATTAGACCCACCCACAGACCCTCCTATGATTTTAAGAATCCTAATATACAGGCATATGATATTACACTTGTGGCTATGAATACAGGCATTTATAGCCTGACAAAAATGTATGAACATTTAGAAATCAACATTGAGAAAAGTGTGCTGATAATGAATGCCTTCCACACTAGCTCTGAACATATGTTTGAAGAACTCAATCAAATAAATTTGAGAATGACAGACGTGAAAAGAGATATCTTGAACGAGCTAACCAAACTGAAAATAGATTGTGTATCCAATAGTGATTTGTCCAACCCAAAGGAAATATGTGGGGTGAGTCTGAATGACGGTGATAGACCATCAACTGACAGTAACCTAATTAATCTAGTTACTCGAGAGGATGACATACCGAACGTCGAAATACTGCAGAGATCACAAATTGTAACTGCAGCGGAATACGTAATAGACCTTGAAACATATAAAGTGCCTATAATTGAAAAAGAAAAGAGATCTAGCACAGACCATAACTCCCAAGAAGAGGAGTAGGTATATGATGGGCCTCATTACGACCCTGGCGGAACGGATTAAACGGCGCCGTAAAAGGCTGCGGCGCCGCTCAACCCGTTCCGCCACATTACAAGTTCCCCTCATGGGACACGTTAAGCACGCCTGGGAAAACCAGGCGTGCATACCGGGTCCCGTGAGGGGAAGAGGGAGCAAACAACGGGCCATCTCGTAATGGCCCATTGTTTACTCCCTCTCCCATTCCTATTCAGCCCTATGAGGGCTGAAATGGGAATGGGGATGAACCGTGTCCGTGTCCTCGAGTGAGGAATTACCGGGCCATCCGGACTCTGAATGGTCCGGTAAGTCCTCATTCAGAGGACACGGACACGGATGCGGTTTTGCCGGCAGCCATGCCGCAAATTGCGGCATGGCTACCGGCCTAACTTGTAATGAGGGCCGATATGTTTTATCAACAGAAAGTGGGGAAAAATAAGATAAGACCCAAGCAAAAAAAAAAGAATCTAACAGCTCAAAAAACAAAATATTGAGAAAAGTATGTTTATAAAAGTCCTTACCATGCCTCCCCACAGAAAGAGATCTAAAGAAATAATAATAAAAAAATAATTACAAAAACAACAGGAAACTGAAGAAGTGCGTGAGAATAAACAAATCCATGAAATAATACAAAATGAGAGTATGATACCGGAGGGAGAACAAGGTACGAATATGAGTATACTCATGAATCTAACTACATGAATGTAACTACACACTCCATAATCTCTGCACACACAGAAATAGAACTAGAGCAGGATGTTAGTCAAAATCTTGAGCTTGTGAATCCAATATTGGCAAAGGTAGTTGAATTCAAAACAATGGAGAAAATGTGGCGTACAAGTAGATATAATGATACAGAGAAGGAGGTGAAAGGAGGAAAAACAGAGAAAACAAACATCACCGAGAGGTAACTGAAAATGAAGAAAGAGAAGCTAACAAAAATAAATGATTAAGGGATGACGCAGCAACACCGATAGAAAAAGACATTCAAGAAAATGAATATTTCACTACTAAAATGGTAGATAGAGAATTCAGAGGTCCCTATCCAGATAGTATGTTGCTACCAGCCTTATTCAAGACAATCAAATCTCTGCGTGCAGTAAGATCACAAAATATAGAGATGGTTACCATCATCAGAAACAAAAGAATGGATACTTTTGATATACATGTCCTGTCTTTAATAGTGAGAAAACTGGCATGGACAGAGAGAGAAAACATTGATGTTGAAGGATTTAATATTCAAAGCAGAAAACAGAACATAGAAAAAAGACAAAGGAACAAAGATATACTAATAGAGACAACTGGGATGAGCTGCTACAGTACAAGGAAAAAATTGATGCACTATTTATAAATTGTCAAGGTCCCATGGGTAATTTGCACAGAGAAGTCTCTTATAACAATGAGAAACCTAAGATGATAGAGCCAAAACCAGTTAAATGGACATGGTTGCCGAAATCCAAATTGGAAACCAATCATAATACACACAATTAGCATATTGATGAAAGTGGTGCCTATAAGCGTAAAATTGGCTTTTGGAACACAAGAGGACACTCACACTTGATGATACCGGGACAAGTGAATATACTAAACAAGTTTGATTTAATACTATTGCAGGGGACGTGGATGACTGTAGAACCTGTCTGGCCAAACCGTCAGATTTGTTGGGTTGCGGCCATAAAACATGCTAAAGGAAGGCATACTTACGGCGTTAAAAATGACATCACCAGGAAAATTAACAGAATGGAGAAATCCACATCCTGGCCTACAGCTACTTAAATATGAAATCCAGAACCCTCCCATAGCAAGGGACATCATAAATATTTATTGGAATCCTGTAAGAATCACGGACGACAAATTTATGACGTTAGTGATAAGCTGATTAGATGAAATAGATACAGATTTAACCATGTCTGTAACAATAGTTGCAGTTGACTAAAACACTAATTGTGTAAATAATCCAAAAACCTTTTAACGAAAAGGGCAGAGAAATGGCTTAGCCTTATGAAAGAACGAAACATGGTGATGCTAAATGGCTGCACACGAGTAGATGTCCCCCAAAGAGCGACGTGGAAGAGAGGGCAAATGACAGCAATTATTGACTACGTTTTTGTATCTAGACTTCTAGACAATCCCTAGAAACAGTATTGGACTTTAAAATATAATCTTCAGAATTTGAGTGATCGTACTAGCGATCACATGTACCATAGCAAATAAAGGGCAAAAAAAGAAATTCTATGATTATGATCAAGTAAATCAGGGACTTAATCGCATAAAATGGTCAGTGCCCAAATTAGATTAATGATTAGATAATTTGATAATGTCCCCTCGGAAACCCTATGTTGAGGTGTTGCATGCATTTGAAAATGTAGACAATCCTAATTCTCGTATGAAAGACAGGAGAATCAAACCATATGATCCGATTATAAGAGATAAGAAAAGAGAAAAAAGGAAAGCCATTTGAAGCATTAAAGCTGAGAAAATGCACAATTATAAGAAACAACTGAGAATAATAAACAGAAATTATAGAAATGTTATTAAACAGCATTGCATTTATAAAATTCACATGGAAAGTGAATGTATGTTGAGATCTTTAACTAGTAAGTCAAGTGCACAGATGGACGTTGTTAAAAGATGGAGCTAAAACAGGGACTCATTTGAATGTTATAAATGCCATAGGTGAAGATGGGTGGGCCAAACACTTCACCAAACTATTCTGTCAGAAGTCCCTGATCCAGGAGACAACAATCGTGTATAATATTAGTGATAACCAACTAGAGATACAGACAGTTTACATACAAATACATAATAATTAGAACATTGAGTAAATCTAAGGCCCCTGGGCATGATGGCATAGCTAATGTTATTCTCAAACAACACCCAGAAAAATGGGTTTTGTTCTTGCATCAAATTGATCTACAAATTCATAGATCTGGGGTGAAACCAGACTCTTGGAAACAGTACATTGTTCTCCCCCTTGTATTTAAAAAGGGAAATCAATTGAATCGTGCTAATTATAGACCATTGACACTGATGGATTCAGCAGGCAAGATATACGCAAACATCACACTGGTTGCATTGAATAAATGGTTAAATGAGAATAATCTATTAGATACTAACCAAGCAGGATTTTTATCAGGACTGGGAACAGCCCCAAACTTGCATATACTACAAGCCTTGAAAAACCAAGAATATGAGGCCCCTCTGCTTAGCTTTCATAGATTATAAGCAAGTGTTTGACATGGTATCCAGAGCACTATTATGGAAGAACCAGCCATTGTTGATTGGAGTTCACTGAATTCATACATAAAATGCAAAATGGTGGAACAATATGAAAATACAGTGATTGCTATCATTACCTAGACATTTACTGACGATGGTATAGACCCAATAAACATCTGGAAAGAAACATGTAGAGAAAACATGTAAGAAGCAGGCATTAGTGAAACCCTGTTGACAGAAAATCCAGTGAAAGTCAAAGAAAAGCTTTGGAGATTAGACAGGATTAAAACAAATGACTGTGTAAAGTATAAATGCTTTAAGAGTTTTTCCACATAAAAAAACGTAATGAAATCCCCATGTATAGGCAGAAATATCCTTACCAACAATATAATATAGCGGTGATGAGATTCAGATTCAATTTGGTACCGACTAGAGCGGTTAAAGTTGGCTGGGATATATATATCACTTAATCAGGATATCATGTGGACGATATCACTGAACATAGCTGTCATTCAATATTTGATAAAACTGGGAATCATTGAACCTACTAAAATATATATAAACTAATGTGTATAGAAGTCATAGAGAAGAAATTGTACATATAGACGGATGTGAAATAATTAAGACATACAATGAAGTAGAATATTCATGGTATTAAGAGAAGACATATTAAAAGAAATAATATTGACACATGTGTAGATACATGCATTGCAGAGTTGTGCTGCTTTGTACCAAATTGCTCTATTTTCTTATTTATAATTTGTTTTGATCTTGATTGATGATATATGTCTGTCCCTACATTAAGAAGATACATTTTGTAAATATTGTAAATTATTGTGATTTTACAGAGAAATATATATTTATATATGTTAAGTTGATTTTCAACTAAATTAAATAAAAAATAAAAATAGAAAAAAATCACAAAATATATCAAAAACTTCATTAAAATATAGGTAAACATTGTTTCAGTTATTTCAGTTGCAAATTCACTAACAAACAATGAAAAATACAAATGACACTTATATGTAGACCAAATATAGCTGTCACTATAGCACAATATACAAACAAGATAACAGCGACCACTTTGATATTGGACAAAGCATGAACCACTCTTTGATAAAATGTACATGTAATTGAATTTAACTAATCATTCACCATCTTATATTGTTTGCACCTTAGATCTTGTTGCAAACTTTAGGTTTCAGACAGTATATGTAGCAATAACGGATATTCAGGCTGCATTGCTGCATGCTGATAGTGCCAAGGCCTTATATGTATCATACATTAATACATATAGGTATCACAAATTGCTGCCTACTAGTACTGACTGAGGCCTATTTCTTTGTTGGCCACGTCTAATGCTCTGCAACTAGTTTTGAAGGATGTTTCTCGAAATCGAATTTTCTGTGTTCATGTGGTTGGCCGGGCTGGTAAAGTGCCAGTACAAGAAAATGGTGGACATTTCATTCTGGACGGGCCAACCCATAATGAGTCTGTAAATCTACTTCACCTCAGGTGTTTGCTAAAAATGAAATAACTTAGAATTATTTTCTTTGGATGTGTCAATTAGAGGCTGATGAATATTAAATCAAAACGAAACACATTTCATAAAAAAAAAAATGTTTTACCTTCTGTTTGCTGTTTTGGTGCCACCTAATTAGTGCCATAGATAATCTTGGATTACTGGTGGCATGGCACTCTGGCAAGTAACTTGGCATCATTCCATTCAAACGTAAACCTAAAGAGGATTATTAGAAACAACATCTATTGTTTTCTATTGTTATGTTGTATTTCTCATTTATCTAATTTACCTGATCTGTGACAAAATGTACTTGCTTTACTACTGCAGCATATGGTCAGACGTTATAGGTCACAATACGTCTTGCTATTTGTTAAAACGTGACTGTGTCACTTGCATCATGTGTTGAAATAGATGTAGGACTGGTAGTTGACTTCTCTTACTTGTGTTGCACTGTGAAGGCCAACTTGAAATATACTTCATATTATATTTATAATTAGGTAACACTCACCCTCTTATCATTGATGAGGCTATTTTTGAAGATAATTCATGCTGTGATTCAAATTTAGATAACATTCAAGAATCATCTCTGACAAATGTCACCTATGAAATTAGTATTTGAGTATACTCTATGCTAACTAGATGCAACTTCACATGTTGGTAATAACCATGTATGTACACACTTTATGAGTAGATGATTGTATATGTGCAATCAGACTACACATTTTATTCACTAAGTCGGCCTTTAACATGTTGCATGTATGTTATGAATAAGCTAACTGTGGCTTCAAGGGAAATATTTATGTAACATTTTTCCAGAGCCATGAACCTCTTCATGATGATAACATGGACCAGCCAACAGCTGCCTTACATGAAACCCCTACTATGCAACTCTTCCTGCTCATTCATGCTGTATCACATGATTGAAAGCATTACACCCAGATAAGATCTCTTTTTGCTAATGCCACGTCAATCGATCTACCTCTAAGATCTCTATTCACTTTATCTAGGACATACCATCTTATTCCATCCTCTGTGTGTTGCTGTTCTCGAAAATGTGGTGCTGAAGGGGCTCTAAAGTTACCTGTATGCATTCTCGACCTGTGTTAGGTGATTCTCGTATTCATTTGCCATGTGGTTTTTTCCATGTATATCTTATCACATGGGCATACAGTAGTGTATATAACTCCTGTTGATTTAAAATTGGTGCGTTTTTCAAGACACCTTTGTTTGAAAACAGTAGTCTTTAATGTAGATTTACATACGCTGCAGTTACCACATTGCTGCATCTTTAAATGATTGACCTAAATTGGTGCTCTTTTTAAGAGCAAAGCGAGGATTGTGTAGGTTGGAATCTTTTAACTGTAGGATGTGCCCACTCTGGATGAAACACAGGAACTAACAACACATAATACATAAGCAATCCCAACACTTTTACCCCACCCTTACACATAATCTGATCTTGATCAAGCTTAGATGTCGTCGCGCCTGCAGGGATGTCTACCTGCTGTGGGAGCCTGGATGAACCTCAACTGGCTCAAATTAAATAGAGACAAGTCAGAGTTGTTGGTGGTGGGGTGTCCCACTGATCCCACACTCTGGGTTTCCTCGGTCTAGCCTTCTTCCCTTGGTGTCCTTCCCTCCCCTGTGAGTAAGGTGAAGAACCTAGGTGTTATTCTTTCAACTTCCCTGTCTATGGCAAACCAAATTGCTACTGTCTGTCAGGCGGGATACTTTCAGTTGAACGTTTTAAAGACAGTTCTTCCTCTGATTCCTGAGTCTCTTTGCCCTCCAGTGGTTGCAGCCCTCATTTTCTCGCGGCTGGACTACTGCAATTCATTGTATCTGGCCCAACCTGAGGGTCTCATTCAGCGTCTACAATGCCTTCAGAACATAGCAGCCTGGGAAGCTACTGGCACCCCTTATGGAGCACACATATCTCTGGTGCTGCGCTCACTACATTGGCACCCTGTAAATCAGCGGATTAGTTTCAAGGCACTGTGCCTAGTCCATCGCTCCATACATGAACAGGGTGCAGAGTTCTTTCAAACTATATGTTCACGCTATGTTCCCAGGCGTCAGCTGTGCTCAGTCTCTGCTAACCTACTTACCGTCCCTCCTTTCCATCGTATGAGGATCAGAGGTAGGGCTTTCTCTATAGCCGGTGCAGACTGTAGAACAAACTTCCCCGCTCAATAAAAAATCTCTGAAACCATTTGACCTTCAGGAAAGCTGCTTAAACCTTTATTTTTTTAGCAAGGTTTCCCTCTCCTTCTAGCAGCTTCTGCCTTGTATGCTGCCTGCCTCTCCAGTGCCAAGATACCTCTGGTGGCCGTGCGCTTAAGAAGTAACAGTAACAGTAACATAACATAAAATATTAGATAAGCAATCCCAACTCTTTTACCTCACCCCTTTATCAAAAACATATATAGGTTTTCAATACATTTATTCAAATGTAACAAATGGAAGATTGAATGAATTTACTAAGGAGAATTTCTCTCCTTCCAATTTGTTTGATGGTTTTCTATGAAACAGCCTTCCTATCATCTTCAAGAGATACCAATACAAATGTGCATTCATAATACAATTAAAACCCCCATGTAATTATCATCATTTGTTTGATGCTTCTTTATATGGTAATACATGATTACATTTTTGCAATGTAAGCAAGTTTATGAATAAACATAATAAGTCAGGCAAAGCTGGTGTGCAAGTAAATACATCTTCAGGGTTCAAGGTTTCTTTTCTCTATTGTGACTGCAATCATACAATCAAAAATTAAGTTTCTCTAATCTAAACTAGGCCTATACAGTGAATATAAAAGCTAAATCATTATGTTCTTCTCATATTCACTTAAATTCACTTAAAAATAGATTTGCCATATACATTGTTTAAGGCAATAATTTACAAATAAATGCATTTCATTTTTCTTCCACAGCACTAAATGAAATCACAATCAGGTATAGACACTGAATGCCAGGATAGTCAGAGTATAAATGAACTGGTCCATTTCATTATAGGTTGACCTTAAGAAGGCCATCCATTTAGTGTGCTAGCTTTCTTTGCTGTTGTATTTTAATGATGTAACACTACAATAATTAGTGTACAGTGCTGAGTTGGACATCTGTTTTCAGCATGCAAAGGAACTGCAAGAGTGTGTGTGTGTGTGTGTGTGCGTGCGTGCGGGCGTGCGTGCGTGCATTCGTGTGTGTGTGTGTGTAATTTTAGGGCCTGTGGAAGGAGGAGCCAGACTAGATTCTCTCATAAAGGAGGATGTGGTGATCAAAAGTAGACAGTTTGAGCCGCACATTTAGGAGACAAAGAGGAGTAAGGTGCACATAGGGGACACTCAAATAAGGTCCCGAGTGTGCATACACGTGCCCTTTGAGCAGCCCCTCTCAACCGGAGAGCTAAATCAGCTAAACTGAATCATGAAAACTACAGGGGCTCGTCCACCTATTTGGAGGGACAGGTGTCAAGGAGGCTCCAAATAAAGCAAGCCTCAATTTAGCAGTAGCGCTACCACAGGGTCTGCAAACCCCGATTGAGGACAGCCACAATTGCCCGGGTACCCACCCCAACCATGCTGTGGAACCATTCTTGAACAGCCTGAAGCCTGAGCACCACCACATTTCTGACCATAACACTGTAGCCCTCAGGCAGTGTTCGGCGCACTACCAGAAAGAGTACTGCACTGAGTGTGCCTCGCAATATAAAACGTCCATATACAACAAGACATTATAAGGTTACACATCGACCACCCCTTCAACACTGTGACACAACCTACCCCACACTCCCCCCGGGACAGCCCTAGCTACCAACCACCCCAATCCATGTAGTAGTGCCAGCGCCTACCATGCCTTCCACACTCACACTCCCACTCTCCCACAACGTACCCCCATACCCTTCCTACCAGCACTAAACATAGCCACTCCTACACTAAAACATATTCGTGCACACCATACCCCCAAGCAGACCCACAATATAACAGCACCCAGTCCTCATCCTAGTCCTCATTACTGCTCACTAGTTAACTTGCATCCTATGGAGCTTCACATGAGAAATCGAAGACTAGGCTCCGGATCGACCCATTGCTCAGCCACCTCCAAAACATACCCTATAAAACAACCCCACCACCCACCACTACCGACAGCCGCCCCCATACCCAGCACCACCAAAATGTGCACTCTCACTAGCATCCCCACTAAAACTAAACCACAAAAGGCCACCCTATTCCAATGTGTTCTTATCAACACACGTTCCCTATCAGCACATGCCACAGAGATCCACAACCTCATTACCGACTTAGATCTAGACATCCTAGCCATCACTGAGACCTGGCTGCACGAGGCCTCTGGACCAGCCATCTGCCAAACCCTGCCACCAGGATACCTCATCTTGCGCCAAGACAGAACCTCCAGCAAAGGTGGAGGGGTAGCACTAATCCTCAGGGAATCAATTAACGCCAGGCAACAAAAAAACACTGAGACAGACAACTTTGACCTGCTTTTAGTAAAAATATCACCCTCATCAAATGATACCATAACACTCTACATTGCTTATCGTCCACCAGGACCAACCGATGACTTACAACCCAAAATCACCCACATCCTAGGAAACATGCTAAAAACAAATACAAGAGCTATTCTCTTAGGTGACCTTAACTTAGGCTTCCAAGACCCCAAAGACAAGAAAGGAAAAGCCCTCGCTAAAGCTCTCCTAGACCTAGGCTTCACTCAACTAATCAATAACCCGACCCACACCAAAGGTTGCACACTTGATTGGATCGCGGACTACAATTGTGCCGTCAACCTCAGCTCCAACACCGCTCTCCCATGGACGGACCACCACCTATTACACTTCTTCATACCATCTAAGCCAACAGTAAAGCCAAAACCACCCGCACCAGCCACACTGGTCAGATCCAAGAAATCACTCCCCGCAGAAAGAATCCTCCCCCTCATTGAAAACTCGCGCTCGCCCACCCTACTTCCAGTGATCCCATGGAACTAGTCCAAATTTATAACACCACGCTCAAAGAACTACTAGACACCATCGCTCCATTGGAAAAGAAAAAAGCCAAGCACACTCTCCATGCTAACTCATGGTTCACTCAAGAAGTCCTTGACGCCCAAACTGCCAAAAGAGTAGCTCTAACCTCCTGGCAGAATAACCCTTCCACCACTACCAGTGACTCTTACCACACAGCCGCCAGACTCTACAAGCATGCCATCTCCAAAGCCAAAGCAGACACGTACAACTCGAGAATTGAGAAATCAAATTCCCAATCCAAAGAATTATTCGCAATCTATAACGAGCTGACCACCCCCCCTCCCACCCACCGCCATACAACCCACTGAGAAAAACGAAACCTGGTTAAAATATATCCAACACGCCATGCTAAACAAAATTAAAACACTCCAGAACAAAATTAAGACCCAATCTGACAACCTGCCCAAAGTTACTCTACCCACCCATAAGCCATCCCACAACCCACCAGCTACAGACTGTCAACAGGGCACTAACAAACCATCATTCAGTAACCATCCCAGAAGTCCTACTAATCATGAAGCGCATCAAACCGTCGCTAAGTAAAGGGGACACATGCCCAGCCAACCTCGTCAAAGACTGCGCCACAGCCTTAGCCCCATTCATCACCATCTTTATCAACGCCTCCTTGACCAACAGTACCGTCCCACTCACCCTTAAGAAAGCATGGGTGCGCCCACTAGTAAAGAAACCCACCCTTGACCCAGACTCTCCCACCAACTACAGTCCAATTACTACAGTACCCTTTCTGTTGAAAACCCTGTATAAGGCTGCATACCTACAGATTCAGTCTTACCTAGAAACCCACAATATCCTAGGAAAAAGACAATCCGGCTTTTGCCCTCGTCATGGCACAGAATCAGCCCTCTTGGACCTCAAGAATCAATTACTTGAAGCCATGGACAAAGGAAAATCCTCACTCCTCTTACTCTTGGATCTCTCTGTGGCCTTTGATTTGGTTGACCATAAGATCCTGTGCAAACATCTCAAGGACACCCCCCACTTCTCCCATGAAGCCACCGCCTGGATAACCTCCTTCCTGGAAGGAACATTTAAAGCCCTCATGATCATTCACAAATGCATTTCCCAGACGGCCCCTGCATACCTGTCTGAAAGAATACACCTTGCTCCAGCCCACAGACCAAGGCGGGACCAATACTCCCAGCTATTATCAGTTCCAGTCTTGAATAGAGCCAAAGAGGGTGGTACGAGCTTTGACGTACTAGCCCCTAAAGCTTGGAACGCACTCCCGCCCAACCTACACCATGAAAAATCTCTCATAGTCTTCAGAATGGTGCTAAAAACAAATCTATTCAACTACAATGCCTAACCTACAATGCCTAACCTGCCTACGTAAAGACTTTTTTATTTTTTTTCCCAAATCTCTACAACTGCTATGTAATGTGCCTGTACTAAGTGAATAGGCTGTAACAGCGCCACAATGCCTATGGGCCGCTGGGCGCTTTATAAATTCAAATAAATAAATAAATAAATAAATAAATAAGTAAATAAATAAATAAATTCTCCCATTTCCTAAATTATATTATTTAAATAACAAGAACACAGCCTCACTTTCCCTAAATTATGGGTTTCCCTACCTACAAAATGTAACCTGGGTTCTCATCGGTCAATTGTGAAGTCCAAAAATAATAGGGCCTCATTACACGGTAGGTGCTAAGGGATTACCGGCACCGTTAAGGTCACCGGTGCCGGTAATCCCTTAGCGCCCTATAGCGCCCTATTACGAGGTCCCGTCCTTCACGCCTGGTCAAATTGCGGTACCGTTATTAGCTCCTTCCATATTCCCATTGAGCCCTATGGGGGTTCAAATGGGAATGGGAAATGGTATTTAGAATGGGGAATGACCCGGTAAGTCCCCATACTGCCTACCCGGACCCAGTTTGCGGTAAGGGAGTAGCCATGCCGCTAATAGCGGCATGGTTACCTCCTACTGTGTAATGAGGCCCATAGTCAGTTCTGTGTCCGAATTTGAGCTACTCCGTCCCCACTACTAATGCAAAAACAACTAAAGTCCCGGAGAATGACTCCCTTCTCCTGAGGCTGCTTTTTCAGCAAGTCTTTTTCCGTATAGAATCTTTACACGGGCCCAGTAATGACTCTCACTCTTTTGCTTACTTGGTGTCTCACTGGGAAGAGTTTTATTGACCCACTGATGATTCGCACTCCTCTGGTCATTCCTCTGGTTACGTCGCTTCTCACTGAGACAAGTATGATTGACCCATTGATCAGTTTCACTCTTCTGGTGACTTTGTGTCTCACTGGGATGAGTATTATTGACCTAGTGACCTTTCTTACTCTTCTGGATATCTTGCTTCTTACTGAGACGAGTATGAGTATAGTAATCATTATACTCGCTACCCTCCCTGGGTCTCTCGCTCTTCCTGTTACGTTTGTGGTGTTGGGACTGCATCGCCGGTTTGGTATTTCGCTTTGTCGATGTTCCTTTGTGGGTCAAGAGGGAGCTTCAGCTTTATCTTTCTCCATCTATGACATGCTCCTCAGTGCCACTTCATACGCTGCTTTGTGGTCGGGAAAGTTTCTCTGGTACCTTCCACTTGCTCACTTGATCTGGGTATCTCTTCCCAGAGACCTGTTCTCAACTCGGACACCACAGGGATCAAACTTCCTACCTGTGTAGAAAGCCACACCTTCTTCTCCTCTCTTCTTGCTTCACTGCAACAGCAGCTTTGAACTTCCTGTACTTCTCTCTCTGACATCTTTGCCTCCAATACGTATGAAGCTCTGCATGGACTTCCTCTGTGTAATGTTATTATCTGTCTTTTGTATTGGACTGGTGCCCCTTAATATTCCATTGGTTTTCTTTGGCACAGTACCAAACATACTTGCTCTTAGATGGAATATCACGGTAGCATATGTATAATGATTCTTCTTGTGTTCTTTCAGAGGGGTCACTATCTTTGGTTGTTGACAGATTTGGGCAGGGACTTCCTCATAGAAACGAGAATCCTTGTCCCCATGGGAGAGTATTGCATATCGGGCTCACCTCCATAGCTTCCCATGGAAATGCTCCCCCCTGGTGAGGTAGTGACAGATTCTTGTGATTCTTCACAGGCCTATTTAAATGAACTTCAACATTTTAAATGATCCTGTAAAGAAAAGCACATACTAGAAAATAAGAGAGAGTGGCAATCTTATTATATATATCACAAGTTGCACATGAGAAATAAATAATCAGAGCATGTTCAGGAGGAAAATGCCAATACCTCCTTCAAATGAAAAGCTTCTGTATTCTTGGCCACAGCTCCTAGTGTAGGAACATAACATAAGGATGATGTTAGTTGTAGTTGGGTACTTATTGACAAAGATATATAAACAATATTCATAGCTATGACAAAGTAATTGACAGTAGGATTGAAACGTTGGAACAAATCTTATCTTTAAACTAGTCGAGTTATTCATAGAAAGAGCATACAAATCCATTTGACCACATCCTTAGTACTCCCTTAATTTAGTTTTAGTTTGGTGATCCACAATGCGTAATACTGTGGAAGATCCTGTTTTATGCAAAGAGCAACCAGCACAATGCAAAACAGTCAAGTGATAAAGGGACTAAGATTAATAAACAAGTAGACATAGCTACCACCATGTGGGTGGATGGTGGACTTGATGTGGGGTAAATTCGAAGCAAGGTAGATAACATTAAACTAACCACCCAAAATAAATTAAAACAGGGTCCACAAATGAGTATTTACTCTAAAAGTCGATGGGCCACATTATGGGTCCGGCGACAACCCTGCCGGTGCTGCCAGCGGGTTGCCACCGGACCCATAATCATTTACCAGCGCTTGACTTCACGGTGCCACCGGGCTATTACAATTCTGGTGGCCCAGGAAGTCAGGCACTGGTAAATTGTAAGTCCCCATCCCAATAGAGTCCTATGGGATTCTATGGAAGTGGCGACATGGAAGCACCAGCACTGTTACTAACGGTGCCGGTGCTTCCGTGAAGGATTTGCCTACCATGACCGCTGTGACCGTCAGGGTCAGACCTGTCGGGCACAGTGGCCATGGCAGGCAAACACGTTGTTTGCCGGTCCAGAAACAAGGGTACATGTGAGTTTACTGGCAACCTTGTTTCCAGACCGACAACATTGTAATGAGGTCCAATATGTTTGTTAGTTGAAAAAGGTTTATGGTTGTGCCCAGTTTTATGAGTCCAGTCATAAAGCCTACATTCCAACTTGAAGAAATAATTTAGTTAAATTAATGCAGGTTAAATGTGGTGCGCAAAGCAGTTACCATGGCCTCGGCTGGGTACTCGGTCAGGAATGGATTTGAGGCAATGAACATGAGCTGGTTTGCTAAGATCATATTAGCCACCTTCACCTAACAATTTCCTAGGTCTAGCTCTATCCCTGATTGAATCAGGTAAAACAAAATCATTATGGATAAATGCTCAAATCTATTACACAGTAAAAGGATATCACCAACAAAACTTGGTTTGAGACAGAGTAGCCTGTTAAGTGTTGAACGTCAATGATTTCCTATGAAGATCATGATAAACCGGTTTTCTATCAGCAGTTACGGATTTAAAGTATTACATTTTGCAATTGTTCTGACACATAATTAGATTGGTAGTTGTTAGTTTCGAAGACACTGACATTAAATGACAAAATTCCAATTTTAATACCAACAGAGTATAAGGGTGAAGAAAGAGCAGACTGACACACATGTGTCATGCTTGTTGGCATAAACTGTTATTTGGTCAAATAAAGAGAAACCTATCTCTCCTTAACTCTAAGAGGGGTTTGCCTGCCTCAACTAAGAAACAAAGGATGTTGTCACAATGTCCAAGTAAATAAAACGTGTCCACCATTGTGTGTCAAAATGCCTACTTCTTTCCATCACACTTGTAACTAATACTAAACAGGGTATGCTTGGTCCAGAGGAATGACTCCCTTCCTCTGGACATAGTTCTAGAGTTCCAGCTACAGGTGGGAACTTCGGCTGCGAGAATGACTCCCTTCTCAAGGTCTTAGTTCCTTTCCAGGATGCAAATCAAAGTTCCAGTGTTGCAAAGTTCTCAGTTTAAATGAAAAAGGGAAACGTTCCAACTCAAACATCAATGACTACCTTCCCTGGGTATTCTTTGGCTTTGCTTCAATGTGCACATGATCAGGGGGTATGGCTTCCTTCCCCTTATCTCTCCTTGCTTTGAGGTACACAATACCTTTGAGGCTTCCCACCCTGGTCTCTTTCAGACTCTTTGCCTCCGTTTGCAAAGGATGGGGGAATGACTCCCTTCCCTGGGCCCTTCTGAGGTGCTTTCTTAAAGTTCACAGAGGCTTGGAGATCAAGGCTCTCCTCAATCTTTCTGTGGCACTTTACAATGCCAGAGGGGAACAACTCCCTTCCCCTGGCATTTGTCAGGCTTTACAATGCTGTTTGCAACTCCTGGGGAATGTCTCCCTTCCCCTGGCCTTTCTTCAGGCTTTCCAATACAGTTTGCAACACCATGGAGAATGCCTCCCATCCCCTGGCCTTTCTCATATATTTGCTCAGTTCACCAATATCAGTGGGAATAACTCCCTTCCCCTGGCTTCTCCGTATGGTTTCCACAGTTATGTGGGTTAGGGTCCCAGACCCAGATTTTTCTCTTCTCTTGCTCAGGCAGACCTGGTTCACTCATCCGTCAGGTACTGCATAAAAGAAGTTTTCTTATTGTTTTCTTCTCGTGTGTGTGCGGGTCCCAGACCCGAGCTTCAGCATTTCCACTTGTATTATGCTCAGGGGTGTATTATTTACCCCTGTGGTATGGGTCAAATATTCTCTTTGGATGTCCTGCCCCACCAGCTGTTTCAGCAACCCAGGTACCTGAAAGGGACGTAACAGTGTCTGGTGGTTCTTCTCTGGCTTTCCAAAACCCTCTTCCATTCTTCTCTTGGGCTTCCATGTTTTTACGAGTGCTGTGCCAGTTTTGCAGCTTATCCTGCTGTCCAATGAACCCTCTTCTGAGTTTCTCATCCTACTCTGTGCCTCTGCATGTGCTGCGACAGCTTTTCTGCATGTCCTGCTGTGCAGCAAACCTTCTTCTGTGCTTCTCTTCCTATCATGTGCCTCTGCAGGTGTTGTCTGTTGTGTAGGATGTGTGTCCTTTCCAATGTGTGTGGTCAGCCTGATTCTTCCACTGGTTTGCCTGCAGCTGGTGTGCTCTAATCAATCCTTTCACAGTGGACTGACTGTGGACACATCTGAATCCCGAGCAGTGTCCTGTGGAGACTCTTCAGTTCGTCTTCCGACTTTGAATTTTGCTGTTCTTCCTAGGAGGGCTCAAATTCTTCTCCCGGAGCCCGCCTTCTGCTTCTACTGTGGTTTCACTAATGAGCATTCTCAAAACCACAAAAAGGCTTGTTGGTTGTGCTCTTCATGGCTGCACACTTCCTCCTCAGCCCAGTATCTATCTCAGTTATCTACTTGCAATCTTTTAGGGTCTTCTTTGTTCCAACACTTTGCCCCTTCTGAATGTGACAAAGATACATCGGGTAACATTGAAGGGGTGCTTCAGGGAAGGTGTCTTATGGGGTGTGCAATACTGTGTTTTTAACAGATACGTGTCCCTAGTCCCATGGGGATCCCTCACCATGAGATCCACCCACTGAGTACCACCCCCAGGAGGACTATCAGATAGCAGCATCTCCTCCCTGGACTCATGGGAAGAGGTTCCCCCTAGGGGAGAACGGACAACATCCAAGGATTTGTCGCAACAGCTAAACCAACATGAAGCTCATACTTCATTTCAGAGCCTGGAGGTACAATATCAACGCACATTTGAGTCTTCTGATCAGACATGATTGTGCTGGTAAATTATTCCTTCCATCATGACCAGAAGACCTGGTAAACAATAGAAGTCAAGAATTAGATTAAAGCGCTATATAACACACAAAATATTATTATAAGGCATTATTATTATTATTATTATTATTATTATTATTATTATTATTATTATTATTATTATTATTATTATTAATAATAATTATTATAAATTATGAAATACTCATCGGGAATATCAGGCATTTGGTTTCCATTAGGTAAGACAGAAACACAACTTCAATAATACAGTGGCTGAATTCACCTGGTGTGGGGATTGGTTAGGTAAGAAACAGTTGTGCCCTGGAAGCAAGGAGCAACACTTGTTAAGGTAGACAACTATTTAGCTTCACAATGGTTTTCACCACAAAAATTAATCAAGGAAAGTCCCAAACTTTGTATGATAATGGGAAACCCCTGCAATGGGTATCGGTTTTAGTCTCTTTATCCAATTTGACTTTCCATGAAATGTGTCACCATCCCATTTAATACAGATGGCTGATTTAGTTAATTCCCATTATGTAATCCAATTTGTCTTAACATGTGTTTACCTGTATGCATGAAAAGGATATGCCAATATTGGTGTGTCTGCTCAGCAAAATGAAGGTCAGCAAACTCCGAGCTATCGTTCCTGTGGAGGTGTATCCAACTAGATGAGCCTGGTTTAAAACTTATATGTGATCACAATCGTCCTCTCCATAAAATCAAGGGCCATTTAACACTGCCCTGGTCCCATTTTTTTAAGAATTTCAAATGTTGGGCCATGCTTGCTAGTTTTGAAAAGTACAAATAAGGAGATAACACAGAATCGAGCCACTGTGTCTAATAATGGAAATATTTCTGTGATTTCCTACAATTCACATGAGCTTCTGCCACATCTGTTTAGATATAATATGATATGATATGATATGGCATTTGTAACGCGCCTCTAAACAAGTTTTTCAAGGCGCGACGAGGCAAGAGGGGGGAAACAGAGGGAAGACGGACAAGGATCCTACTAGGCCAGGTATCATTCAGATTGTGCAAGTGCATGGGAAGGAGAAGTGGGGAAGTTCCGGGACAGGGGGACAGTCCAGTACATGGGATAAATAATAACAATATGTAAAAGTACGGCCAGTAGGTGGCAAGTGCAAGGGTAAGTGCAGACATCAGGTGTCAAGTGCTGGTGGTGGGACTTGCAGGAATACAGAAACAGTCACAACAGATAGGCAAGATGATGATGTTAGTGACTCCAAACATGATATTGACATTTGAACTATTGGGATAAACATGATGCACAATTTTCCCCAAAGACATCTTGCCTCAACAATTGAGCCCTGATTGATGTATGTATTTTATTGCATCACTGATAATAAAACTAAAGAGAAATGTATGGCACTGCACTACATGCTCCATGGTGTGGCGACAAACGTCACTGTCTTGTGGCCAATGCTGGATTTGACTATTATGGACATCATTGATTCACGGTGTGTCACCCTTTCTCAACTCTCATGCTGGACTTCCTTTGCATCTTGTACACATGGTGGCCCTGAATCATGCTGTTCCCATCTTCATCTTGTATCCTGGCTTGCAACATTATGTGTTACTACTGACTTCTGGAATCGTATTCACTCTCCACACTTGCTTCTACACTCTTTTGACTGCTAATTCTCTGTTCTCTCCTCCTTTCCCTTCTCCCTTTTCCTAACTCCTCCCCTTACTTTCTGATATGCACTTACTCTATCAAAATTGTCCCTGGATCTAGTATGATAGCAACCTTGTCTGTCTCCTCGTCCCCCCTTACTGTTTTTTTCCTCCCCACCCTCCCAGCACTATCTGAAATGTCGTCAGGCCTAGTATGATAGTTGCATGTTTTGTTCCTCCCCTACCTTCTGCACCCCTCTCCCTCACCTCTTGTTTTTCTCCGGCTCTTCCAGAAAGTACGGTAGTCGCCTGTCTGTTTCCATTTCCTTTCCACTCTCCCCCTCCCTTCCTTATCTATGTCTTATCTCTTACACTATCTGAAATGTTGTCAGGCCGAGTACGATAGTTAATTTCACATCCTTACTTTTCATGGCCTGTAAGAATGTCATTGTATTTTCCCTTGTTCCCTCCTTTGCCTCGAAGCGCTTTGAAACACATTGTGTATAGGCGCTATATAAATAAACTATCATATCATATCATATCAAAAATGGACCCAAGATAGTGGATGAATCTTTTATAGAAGATTTGTCTCTACTGCAAGAAAGGGACATTGTATGTGCTAACAAATCACAAATGAAATCATGGTGGGTTTCTGGGTCTCACGCAATGATCCATAGCTCAATCACGAGTAGTGGATGCTGTGATGACTAACAGGTTCATTCGTTGGGATTGTCTCTCGGCTGATTCTTCTTGTTTGTCAGAGTTTGTGCAGCACATCAGGAGGCACAAATCTCATAAAGGAAATTTGTTCCCTTAAATAAGGCCCAACTAACTTCCTGTTCCTTTGAGGGTTTTGCTTGGCTGTGTGGGAAGGTGTTACATAGGGCAGGCCCAAACTTGATCGGTAGTTGCTGCACTTTGGAGCTTTGCTGGTGTTTGGAGGAATGTTATTTGACCTTTATTTAGTTTCTTTCTGTTTAGTGTTTTTGAAGCTATTTGTGTGCCTTTCTGTAAGTGTCTGTTAGTGTGCGGTAGTGTATTTTGCTAGCTCTTCCTTACATAAATAAAAAAAATGTTTTCCTCTTCTTTTAAAAGCCATGCCTCGCTATAAAGGTAAAGAAATCCCAAAATGTTCTAACACCAAAAATCCACACTTTCTCCCATGTGTGTGTTTGTTTCCTTGTCCATCCACTTTTTTTTTTTTTCTTTTTCATTTCTAGAGTGTCAAAGCCCAAAGGCATCCAGATGCTATCGCATATCATTGGCAAATGTGAAGAGTACTTTACTCAAACAGTCTAGTTTCAGCAGTTTTCTAAAAACAAAGAGATCCTATTCCTTACAAAGACTCTCTGGCAGTTTGTTCCAGCTCCGAGCTGCCTGAAATGGGAAAGCACAGACATTGCCCTGAGCTCTTTTTATACGATCAACTTTGAGGTAGCAAGCCTCTGCCGAGTGACGATTTCTGTTTGGGTGATGGATGACTACCTTTTCTTTAAGGTATTGGGGAGCAAATCTGAAAATACATTTATGGCATACTGTCAGTACCTTAAAAAGGATCCTTGCGGAGATAGGGAGCCAGTGCAATTCCCTCCGAGCAGCAGATGTAAGTTAGTTTTGGCCCATTTTATGGACTACTCGGACTGGCGCAATTTGAACCTTCTCTAATTGTTTAAGATTTTCCTTATTAGCCCCACTTAGTAAGGCATTGCAGTAGTCGAGACGAGGAAGTATTACGGCCCCAGCTAATTTGGTCCAATTATATTTTGAGACTAACGGAGCTACTTGCCTTAGAACTTTTAATTGGTAGTACGTATTTTTGATAATGACATTTACATGGGCGCCTGCATCCAAACTTGCCTCCATGTAAGTGCTGAGCGTTTTGACTTCAGATGCCACTTTTATCTGGCTACCTTCAATCTCAAAATATTTAAATGTTTTGTCAAACCGGTCTCTGGCGTGTTGTGATCTATATATCATCAGCTCTGTTTTTGTAGCATTCCGACACAACCAATTATGTGACATCCAACTTTGGATACTCTGGTAGGCCTGATTTAACTTATCTTGATCAGTTTCGCTTTTTCAACTCAACTCTACCAGGAGCTGGAAGTCATCAGCTTAATTAGTAAAAAAGAAGCCACACTCTTCCAATTTCCTACATAGAGGAACAATGCTTATATTAATGCATATAGCAGGGGGGACAGACAAGTCCCCTGAGGGACTCCACAAAGAATGGTTTCTGGTTGGATGATAAGTCACCCCAATACACCCTTGACTTGCTACCTTTCAAAAGAGATTTTAGCCATCTGATGGCATTCTCAGAAAGGTCACCCATGGTAAGCAGTCTGTCCAGCAAAATGTTGTGGTTGATAATTTTATGGCTTTAATCGTTTGGGTTATGCTGGTGCTCTCTGGTTCTCAGGGTACACACTTTTGTGTTCCCGAGTTGAGTGGCACACACAAACAAGATTCTGGGAATTTTCATTATTGGCAGTCATTGCACACCCCAGAGGCTGCGAGAAGAAAGGAGTGAAAGCTGAGGGAGAAAGACAAGCTGCATTTGAGGAGGGGGCATCATCCTCTTTGTGGGTGTCAGTTTACACGCCTAGGCAACAAATAACTGCTGATTTTCTGAGTCAGACGGGAGTCCTGGCAGTGGCCGACGCAGTGGCAGGAGAGGGTGGGGGCCTTTGAAGTGTCCCACTGAGGTAGGGGAGGCAGGGCCTCATGTGGATGTCCAAAGGCATTGCATGGGAAGGCTAACATGTACCGCATGTGGCAGTGGGTGTGACTGTAGCAAGCTTCTGGAGGTGATACAACAAGAGGTGAACCTACCTGAGGGAGAGGATGAGAGACGGGTAAAGAGAGAGGTGTTGTTGGAGGAGACAGGATGGAGAGGGAAAACCTGGAGTATCTCAAGAGACCTGGTTGTGGGACTATTTTACCATACCAGTAGGAAAGATTGTCAAGGAGGAGGTGCCTGAGGTACTCTGCATGATGCTGCCCGGACCCTGCACCTCTCAAACCTACCCAATTGGTGTCAGTGGCTGTGAATACTGTGACTTGCTGAGGGTCCCTTTTGCCAGTGGTGATTCCATAGGTGTTGAGGGTGGTGAGGATATCACTGAATGTTTTTTAAGGGCAGAGTCTCCTGGACATCACGCATCCTTTATTGCACAGAGCTGGGTAGCACTGGGTTTCAAGACTGTGTTGGAGAGGTGTGGAATTTCAGACACAATATGGAGATCCAACACCCTTCTGCCCTGTAGGGTACTGGTCAGGTGGAAGGAATGCGGTGGTCATGGGGATCACCTACCTCACAGGGGGGCTTCCCACCAGCAGTACATGGGAGAGTTGGAGAACTTTATAAAAGGCTCTGTGAGAGCTGATTTTGACAGCATGCCTAGAGTGGCTGTATGGCAAGCATTACTAGCCAAAGGTGTACCTTCCCCACTACTGGAAGCCATAATGGATCTATATGAAGGCTCATCTGCAACAGTGAGATGGATTCTAGGCGGGGAGACCACCAGGTATTTTCTGGTTGAAAAGGGGGTAACAGAAGGATGTATACTTGCCCCCCTCCTCTTCAACCTGTTTTTATGGTGTGTTGGCTACATTTCCAATTGATACCGCATCTCTTGCTAGTGAAATCATTGGGATTGTATCCTCTGCTGACGATGTGCTTATTATGTCTCGCACCCCCTCTGGCCTGATTAAACAAACAGACCACTTTGTTTAGTTATGCAGGAAGAAAAGCCTGGAAGTAAATGCAAGTAAAACAAAACTAATGACATGGGGCACGCAGCAGGGGCATCCGTCACAAATGGGCATCAAGATTGAGGACGTAAAATAAAGCAAAACACGCTAGTTTTACTATATAGGAGTCAAGATATCAGCGGATGGGTCATGAAAGGAGCACCAAATAAAAAGGCCAAACTTTCTCTGGGTAGGAGGTGTAATGGCATTCTACCCTTTGCAAACTCATTTGGAAAAACCTTTTAATTCCAGCATTGGACCTGTATCAAGTACAGGCACTCGCAGGTGCCCTTTACGGTGCAGAGACATGGGGACATACCAAGGATTTGGCTTTATTAGTGACCGAAAAAATATTTCTTATAAAAACTACTGAAATACTGTAGGTCCCCTATAGTACACAAACATCCCACTGCATAGGGAATTCAGTCTGATATGTGCTAATGATCAATTAGCTGTTAAACCAGTTTTGTTTTGGGTGCACATCTGGTCTTGTGACACCCTTTTAAAGTATAGGACTGCTGCTAAGGGTATCGTACCACAACCTCGAATCATGTTACTCCGAATCGCATAACACAGGATTCGTTTTAATGCATTTCACCATAATTCTAGATGGGGTGGTGGGGTTTGGGTCTTAAATACGTTGGAAGGATGAAAGGGGGTATTCCAACGAATATACTTGCAGTGAAATGGGTTAAAAGAAACAAAAAATCAATGTTATGGTATTTGCAGTGATATGTTCGATATTTTAATGTGTATCCCTGTTAAGGATCTCCTTTCTTATGAAAATTCCCTTTCATTAAAATGCTTTAGACATATCAAGAGGTACTTGCACTTTCTTAATCTTGAAGAATTTTTGAACAACCCAGAATACATTAATGGTCACAGTAGACAACGTGTTATTGAAGTGCAAACAGACATGGCGGGGTGCCAATATGTATCTAATTGCTTACAGCTATTGATGGGCTATAACTTTTTGTACACCGAGCAAAGTTATTCCATGGAAAAATATTTGCAGATCATTGAAAGTCCTTTCCAGAGAGCTCTGCACTTAAAGATGTGCCTGGATGTCCTCCCACTTGCGGCTTTCAAAGCTCGATGGAGCAACAAATACACAGATGTGTGCGCCTTCTGCACAGACAATAAAGAGTCACTACAACACATTTTATTTTAATGTCACTTGTATGCCGATATTATGCAAAGAAATGAAACAAATTGCTTCGCAAATAAAGGCGTTGTTTCATTAAATGTAGCAGAAGATTATTTAAAACGATCAGGTGCCAAGGCCATTATTTGGTCAAGACCTGGAGGAGAAGACTAAGGTGTGAAAACATCATGCCATAAATAGAGAAATTATAACAATAATGGCGATTCCAAGATAGAAGATTACGCTTGTAAACAGTATTATATATTATCCTTGAAACCTGTTAACTATCATTTAATTTATTTTTTATCTTCACGCATTTGCCCTTGTCCTGTATTTTAAATTGTAAAGTTTACGTATTTATTTTAATTGTTTATGGCTAAATGCTGAAATAAAGTATAAAAACATTTTTTTAAACGGGTGCTTTGACCCCTTTGGAATGAAAACAACCCACTTTGTGTTGAATTTATAGATAGTGTGGAAAGCTGTGTCAGGTATATAACAGAGAAAAATGCACCAACATAGTGGCACAATGGGTTGGGGTAATGGATAATTCAGCCGATTAAGAGCAACATTAAAACATTTTGCTTTAGAGTACAGTAGGTAGAATTTTTGGAACTGCTAGAAGAAACTGCTAGAAGAACAGCATTGTGCTTTTCCAATACCTGGCTGACACCCTGATGACTTTAATTTATTATTATTATTATTATTATTATTATTATTATTATTATTATTATTACTATTATTTTCAGTATTATTAAAATTATTATTGTTAATAACACCAATAATAATAATAATAGCATCATATTTGTATATAGTGCTTTCTGCCAGATTCCTTTGACTGGTTAAAACAGTAATATTACACTCTTGTGGAAGGGTTATTACAATATGTAGTAATGACTCCTACTGAGGTCTAAAGTGTATTTGCTCATAGTGTTCAAAAGCTCAAAAACAATATATGATTTGGAATTGTGATGAAGAAAGAGCACGCTAGTTTTGTAATTAAGCAATAAGTCCCACGCCGCTGGGGCATTACCAAGTCAGGCAATGCTCTGGGGCCCAAAGTTACAGGCCTGAGCGAAACTAGAGCCTTATAGTAGGCCCCAGGGCATTACCTGACTTGGTAATGCCCCTGCAGTGAGGGGCTTATTGCTATTAGTACCTGGCCCATAAGACCGGGGTACTAAAAGTGTTTTTTTCTGTTCTGAAGTGTTTCAAACAGAAAAAGAAAATGTACAAAAAATGGCTGCCGGGGAAGGGTAAACAAAGTCAGTTTTCCTTTCCATGGAGGCCATTGACAAAAATAGAAAAAAAGTAAACAAATAATGTCCGCCATGGAAATTGGAGAAGGGACTACATGTAGTCCTTTATCTCTTTCCATGGCACCCATTTAAAAGGTAAACAGAAAAATGGCCACCATAGAAAGGAGAGAAGTCTCTTCTTCCTTTCCATGACGGCCTGTCGCAGATCGGGAGCGGACGCGCTTGTGACAGAAGTGTTCCCAGCGCGCCCACTCCTGAAATGGACTTTAACAAAGGTAAGTGGGGATGCAGGATGTGGAGGGAATTCTGTGGATGGGGGGAGGAGGCAGGGGAGAGGGGAAGTGGGATACCACTTAACTCATTCCCTGGAGGGGAAGATTGGAGGCCTCCAGCAATGAGGCTGTTCAGAGCGCGGGTATTACGCTGGTAATTTCCCCCGCGGCCGGGTACTAAAGAGAAATCTAAATGCACAAGATGTGCATAGACTTAATTTGGTTTAATTTTGTAGATTTTAAATATTGATATTATTTTATAGGCTATGCATTGAATGTGTATACCTAGTTGAGCTGTATCGGCTTTAACTTGAGAAGAAATAGCTGTAATGTAAAAGTGAACGGATCCCCTGCAAAGAAGGGAAATCCTTTTTACATGTTTTGGCTTTCACTTTGTTGCTTGAAATTGGGTGTTGACTGTCATGCTGAGGGTGCAGTGAGCCACAAATCAGTTGCAGAGAGTATCTAGTTGAAAAGTTAATCTGGACAATGCTTTTTTTTTAATTTATTCAATGCTGAGAATGTGTTCTGCTCCTTATATCAGAATGGTTGCATGCAGTCAATAACTGAATGCAGAAAATTACAGCAGCTACTGGCTTTATTCCAAGCATTCTGATTTGCTCGAATTAGGCCAATGAAGGCTTATGAGATGGTGTCATACTTTTTGAATGTGTTCTTTTTTGATGCACCTAACATTTTATAAGTAATGGAGCAACAGTTTCCTGGCTCTAATCTTAACGACTGGACAGCAGAGTGTATGTCTGTATATTTAGAGAGTAGTGCTGCTTTATTTTTTATTGTGGGACAGGTGATTAGCAGTCATATGACCACTTCTAGGTACACATATTCTTCGGCCAATATGGAAATCGCTTGGCATCCTTCGATGGAGGTCCAAATTATTGTGATCCAAAAAAAGTTTTACTGAATAATAAAAGTGATCTGTGTGGGAACAAATGGGAAGCTGGATGCAGAACTTATAAAGTTAATTGTCAAGTATGGATATTCACCTTAAAGCACTACATGTTATCATTATACCTACACATCTTTTAAAAGGACACCAGAATGACCACAAATTACCAATGGTTCAAGATGAAATGTGCTTCCTTTCAGGGGAGTTTCTAGGTCTGGGAAAGCCCCGGGGCTAAGCTGATGTTGGAACTGTTGGGACTAGGGGCTAGCTAGTCTTTTGGCTGTAGCTCCTGAGATTCTATCTTAGCCCCCCCCCCCCCCCTAGCAACGCCCCTGCGTGGCGTGAAAGGCATTCTGGAGCATGAAATGGCATATGTATGTCTTCCTATCTTCACCAGTTTTAGAGAATACCACAAGGTCGCAGGCCAAAACAACCAAGTCAATATTTTATGGAAGAACTGCTTCTGATTGCTTCTAATGTTCACCCAATCATCCTGCATCCGATGGCTGCAAAACAGTTTGCAGTTACCATGGCCTCCACTACTGAATAACCTGAATACATATGCCATTGGCGGTCCCTGTCCTAAATCAAACTAGAAAAGCAAGGGAGTGCAACGGTGCCAGACCAGTAGTTAATGATATCAGAGAGGCCATAAACAAATGGAACGCCATAGCTGACTTCAAATGTCTCTGATAACTAACTTTCGATCGACCTTTTCTCTTGTCCCAACTCAGAGGCGCCATAAGCACTCTAGCTATCGTCATAGATGGTGATGGACTCACACGTTATGGTCGACAGTAACCATTGCCACAGGGATGTGTGAATTCTTTTTTCCAAAATCAAATTGGGTGGATTTCACAAATTCACAAAAAAGGAAGTCTTTTCAAGTCCAATAATTCATGAAAAAACTGCACTTATTTTACAGAAACCACCAATTTGCCCAATGCTGCCATCTTCCACTGGAGTCTGCAGGCCTATCTGACAGATGATTGGGCATGAGTACTTTGCACAATATCAAGGATGTCTATGACAAAATGCCCCCAAAACGAAAAAAACAGTGAAAAAAATAATCATCCATGAGTGAACAGGAATACAATCCTGTTTTTTGTCTCGTAGCAATCTTTAGAAATGTCAGTAATACACACTGATAATTGCATTCTGCAATTCTGGTGCGCAGGGGTGTTGCTGGGTGTGGATAAGATCCAGGGCTACGCTAATTTTGGGACTGTCAGGACTCGGGGCTAACTAGCCTTTTTGGTTGTAACTCCTGAGCTTCTATCCGGGGCTACAACCAAAAGCCCCCTCAGTGCCCCCCAAACCCCGCAACGCCTCTGGTGCGGACCCTGGCTGTTGGTCCATCCCCATAGTGTGCATAGTGTAGATGCCACATAAAGCATCCATGCTCCACTTGAAGCCCTGGCATGGGCAGCTCGCCATGATCAGCATTGGGCAGGCCACCCTCCACGGTCTTATTGTCCAGGTTTTCAATAAAAATAACAAAAACGTGTTTCAACAAAGAGCAAATATTTTGGATTCTTTTACATGATTCCCAATTCGCCTTTTCGAGAAAAATATTTAAAAAAATATATGTACATTCCCTCCCAGTAATTGACATGATGCTTCCCATTATGAGACGGGAATATCTAAAATCCCATCATGGGCAGATACATTATCTCTAAACGTTCCACTGCACTCGCAAAACATGTTTGCCACCTCTCCTTCATCCCAAAAACATTGGGGGTCATTACGAGGTTGGAGGTAAGGGATTACTGGCACCGGTAAGGGTGCCGAGGCTGGTAATCCCTTATCTCCGTATTCCGAGTTCCCTTTGCGGGTCCTTCCTTACCTCCTGCTTTTAGCAGGAGTTAAGTACGGGACCCTGAAAGGTACCTCGGAGGTAATTACGGTGCCGTAATTACCTCCTTCCCCATTCCCATTGAGCCCTATGGGGCAGAAATGGGAATGGGGAAGGGCAAAAGGTGAATGGGGAATTACCGGTCCCTCCAACCCTGGAATGGACCGGTAATTACTCCATTCACCATGCCGGATTTGGGACGGTTTCGGAGGCAACCATGGAGCTAATTACTCCATGGTTAGCTCCAAACCCGGAATGAGACCCATTGTCTCACGAGGCAACGCGGGCAAACGTTGCAGGAGTAGCCAGCATCCACTCTTGCTTTCTTTGTAGGCGCATGACTATAGCCTGTTGCAGCACAGCGTGCCCTTTTTCCTTCATAAATGTAGCTGCACAGACACCCTAGTGTTCTCAAAGTCTTTTCTGAGCGATTATACATGATCTGCCAAAGGTGTGCCCGTATTCATTGCACTCCCAGTTTGCTCTTCTCCAGCACAGCAATGTACCACTGTTTATGATTCGCAACATCATTTTTGCTCGCAATATATTACCTTTTTTCTTGTCTGAAAGTCTCGACTGAGCTCTTCTGAAGCAACTTTACAAGCTGGCTGATATTCCTTCTGTGTGCACATTCGCAAGCTGCTGCACTCCCTGAGCGCGTGAGCACCTTATATAGAAACGTGTGTGCTACGCTGATGCACAAGAGACTGTTGAACAAAGATTACAGTAAATGTAACTATTTGGAAGAGCTACGTCAAAAATAGGGACAGCGTCAAGGAACATCTGTTTCAAAGTCAGCACCCGCATTACCCAGTGTAAGCAATTCACCACCAGTGAAATAAATGATGCGCCTGGGCAGTTACACTTGCTTTCCCAGATCAAGGTGTCCCCTTGACTTAAAAAGAAAAGGCATGGCAAAACATGCACAAAAGCACACTATGGAAAGTGTTCTAAAATATTAAAGACATGTCCAAAGTATTACTAAGTCCCAGCTGCTCAAGGGCGGACTGGTAAGGGGACAAGGGGGGAATTGCCCCTCAGGGTGGCTGGAATGCTGATCCTGAGCAGGAAAATGCAAAAACAACAATCAAAATGCTTCAAAATCCAACATGCCTCGAAGTAACCAAGTGCTGAAAGGCCGAGCGGCTTGACTTCAGCAAAGTAGTAAATGTGCATAGGTGGCACCCATGCGTGGGCCTCCACAGTGAGAGGGAGATGAGCCTAGGCCACAAGTGCATGTTCATCACTCAGCAGCAGTGTTCAGATTTAAATGACTCATTCTCTGACACTGGATGGTAATGTTAACTACCATTATTGCCCATATAACTTTGATCTGTTACTATCCTCAGCAGCTTATCACGATTCATACTTGTCAAGGAATTAATGGAACATATCCTATTACAGTTTGGGCCTCATCAGGAGTCTGGTGGTATTCTGGCAAAAATTCTTTCTCAGTGGAATTAGGGCTACAACCGGGACCTGCGGCTCAATTAACGATGGATCACAACCGGGCATGAACTCGCACACATCGATGGTAATGAAACAAGGCACTCCGCCGAAACCCCAGTGCAAATAGCATCATCGTCGGAACGGGAAGCATGGCGTCAGCCATCTTTAAAAACATTATTCACCCTGAATCCCCACTTCCTGCACCCATCCAACCCCGAAAGGCACATGGAATGTGTCATAGGAGCAGACCCGATGGAAGGTGGCCAAAACCGACTCCGGAAGCTGACATTTAGTGAGTGGGAGCAAATAGTCCTCACTGATGAGGTGATTGGACAATGCGAAGAGCTGCATGGGAGCAGGCAGAGGAAGACTTGAGTCAGCGCAAAACCGCCATCTCGCTAGCAATAAGCCCAAAGGTTACAGCAGTTGGCATGGTCCCCCGGGATGCAGCGGACTACTGTAAAAGTTAGAATGACCTAAGGGTCAGGGTGCAGGGATTCGTCTCCCAACACCGGCACTCGTCTCCCAACACCGACATGAGACCGTGGCCACAGAAGGTGGAACCGCCAAGCCCCTCGTCCTCACACCATGGGAGGAGAAGTGCAGCAGCATCCTTGACAGGGAGGGTATTGAGGGAGTCAGCAGAGCGGAGGTGAGTTCCAGCAGCCAGGTGGCAGGAGGTGAGTCATCCCCCCAATTCACACAGCAAATGACCATCCTTAAGCATAAAATGCATAAATGGACAGGGACACATGACTGCGTGCCCAACAGCTGGCCCAAGCAAACAAGGTTGACTCGGTGGGGTCCCACATCAGCGCCCTCCAAAGCAGCCTGGGTGGAGGGCACCAAGTGCATCCCTGAGCAGTTATGGAGAGTGAAGCTGTGTCAAACGGCCAATCCAAGTGCAATGCACCCCACATCCTTGCTGGCACTCTCCATGCCAGCAGGAGTGTGGCATGTGAGTATCTACGACCCCACACAGTTTTCACACCAATATGATGCAGGCAAAGTTAGCCAGCCCCATGTTGGCATGGCAGACAAGCCCCATAGCAGTTTGACTCCCTGTAACTACATGGCTGCAGCAAGCCAAACACAAAACAAGACAGAGCACCACTGCTGGCTTCACAGTAGCATCCCACTGAGCCATGGAAGTGCCAAAGACAAAGCTGCTAAACCCACTCCCACAAGACATGCATCACCATGGAAAGGGCTGTGGGGGCATGAACACATATGACTGTTCTATGTGCTACAAAAACAAAGGCTGTGCTTGTATGCCAATACATGACCATGAAAGCATGCCACAATATATGTGACCCTGCAGTGCCCCATTCATGCATGGTATACCCAATCATCTGTCCCTGTATGAAAAGCCCTCCTTGACTGCACATGGGCCAAATGCCACTCGGCCATGGGTCACACACACATAGCTGCAACCATTCCCACAATGCTGTGGGCACATGCAATGCCCTCATAACAACCATGCCCATCTGGGCACATGGGTGGTGTGTCACTCTGATCAATAGCATGTGTGACTTGTATACCAACCCACGTGAACGCACAATCCTGACAGCATTTCATGTGACCCCTACAGGCCTGTAATGATCCTTAACGAAACACAGACACGTAGTGTAGGCAGAGTCTGGACACTAAGGGTTGCTCCCTGGCGCAAGTGCAAGTTGCAGTTGTTCATAACGGCAGTTGCCACCACCAAAATGGCCCCCAGAGCAGAATGCCATATGGTAACCAAGATGGCCCCTGGCAATCCTTATCCAATGTGTCCTTGGTGGTCGAGTGTTGCTGGGTGCAGCCCAGGGCTATATGAGCCCTGCCCTGGGCCACACCAAGAGCTTAGCGTTTCCTCTGGCCGAAGACTGCATGCAGCGTAACGCTTGTTGTCCACGGCAGACTCCATGTGCTACACGGCTTCTCTCATCAATACCAGCATTGCTTACCTGATCTAGCTCCCAAAGCCGCCCAAAGTCAGAATACTCATTGTTGGAGTCTCCAGGTCTACAGAAAGGCTTGATTCCATCACCGTGGTTCGCATCACATAGGATACAGGAAACAACAAGAAACAACGCTCAGTAAGCTATTATCAGCATCCAGAGTTTACCCAGCATGCCACCTTCATTTCTGCTTACCACCAAGCACAGAACAATATCACTGCACTTCACTCCAGTCCACTCCCGCAGCAGGGGCACCTGTACGCAAACTGAAGAGCAGACAGCCTGACAAGCAAAAAGAAAACACAGTGTACTACAAAGAAACAGACGTTTAACAAACTGCAAAGCCAACATAAAAGACACTTTACCAACACGCATTGCGCCACATAAACGCTCATAGCTCAGCACAATATTTGAGCAGGAGAGGACATTACTATGCGCTTCGACATTTCTTAACAATGTGCAAAGCAGAACACTTACCTACTGGAATTCCGTGCGTTGAAGCTGGACTGGGCCTCCACTCTCAGTGAAGTAATTGGGAGCCAGATGTCAACCTGATGTTCTACGCCTCACTTAAATACAACAGTGAGAAAATCCCCTGCATGGCCTACCAGCCAGCTTACCCTGGGGAGAGTTTGGGAGGTGGGGGAAAGCATTCTGACACAGTGGCTTACCCTTTTCTTCTTATCTGTCCACCTGTAGATACTCCCAGAGGGCCCTGCACCAAAATCATCATATCCAGGATCTCCAACCCACTCCCAACCTACCTAAACGCTGGGCAATTAGCATTTTCAGCAGCACAGTGGGAGGGGAGTGGTTTGGGTGAGCAGCATATCACCAAGAGGCACACAGTGGGAGATCAGACCCAGGCGCTCCAGGAGGGCACCAGAGGTAAGTGTTACAAGGCCCTTAGGCAGCTAGGTAGAGCCTGTGTAAGATGAGGGGGAAGGCCCATTGGTTACTGGTGCCTCCAGGGCTTCAATGTCCACTACTACCCCTGAAGGACAGACACATGTGATGCCAAAGCGCAAACCTTAGCATGCCACACCTGGCCCTGCACCAACCACACTTGCTGGCAGGAGTGCCAATGGCACCCAGGAGTAAACCAGCCAACATCCACAAGGCGCTCTAGGACCACACAGCCCTGACAGCATACATCACCGAGGGTGACATGGACGCCCCCTCACACGGGTCTCTGTGCTTCAGTCCTGCCTCACTGCGGTGCACCCAATCCATTCCCCACCCACCACCAAGACACTCCATCCTTCGGAGGCTGGACAACATGGAGAGGTGGCAACTTGAGATGGAGGCCATTGCTAACTCTCAGCCCCTCCACCTCCAGGCCATATGTGACTACATGCAGGGTGCCACTTGCAGGATCATACGTTCCACAGAGTGCAACTGTGTGCAGGCGGCTGCAAAAACTGCTGCACTGATGGTGTATGGCCAGCATGTACAGGAGCTGACAGATAACACAGATGTCTTTGCGGAATCCATGCAGCATTGTATGGAACTGACTCTACAACACATCCGGGTGCCAGGGTCCATACCCTTGAGTTCTTCCACACCTACTGAGGGGTCATTGGCATGCACACCAATGCGGCGGGCTGAGGACAATGTGGGCCCACAACCACTTGGGGTAGCCATGAGGGACTGTGTCCCATTTGTTGCCCACAGTGGGCATGTTGTGTGTTGTGGTGGTGCCAGGGGAGGGGGGATAGTGTGTTTGGGTGGTGTTGGGGGGTGGGGGAGGAGGGATAGTGTGTTTGAATGTTGGTGGAGGGTGGGGGAGCGGGGATAGTTTGTGCACTACGAAAATAAAACATAGTTCAAATTCATTGATGCAAGAACATTCCTCATTACATCATTTTGATTATTCACAAATGCGTGTGGGACACAGTGGTGCATGGTATGTGCCATGTGAATGTCTTAGAAATAATTGTCCATCCCTGACATCTCTGGCAATGCGTTCAGACGACTCTGCCACAGGCACTGCATCCTCTTCCTCTGGGGGTGGCATGTCCACATCAGGGGTTAGAGGGACATTCCACTGGAGGCAGATATTGTGCAGCATGGCACACACCAGCACGATTATCCCCACTTTTTCTGGGTTATACATTAGGGGACCTTCTGTACAGTCCAGGCAGCGGCAACAGGACTTCAGGAGGCCAAAGGTGTGTTATATACAGACACAGGTCCTGCAGTGAGAGTGATGGTAGGCCAACTCCTGTGGTGTCTGTGAATCCTGCACAGGTGTCAGGAGCCAAGGCAGCTGTGGGTATTCAGAATCAACTACAAGGAGAGAGGCATAGCCATGTGTCACGGTGTATTATGTGGGCAATGCCTTTCACAGCATCAGGGTAAAGGGCATCATGTGAATACATATGGGGCTTCATTGGATGGCATGGGTCTTATGCCATGCTTGTGGCTGTTGGATAACTTGCTTCATGCATTGTATTTTCTCAACATTCACCCTGTTCCCTTGCAGCTAATGTATCATCATGTGCCTGTCATCATGTCAAGCTGACGTGGTGGCTGTCTTGTGCAAGTGTATTGCTCTCATTCTTGTGGCCTGATGGATTAACTATCGGCCCTACATAGGCTTCAGGGGGCAATGGGTATGCATTGAAGGCTGAGTGTACCTGGGTACTGACAGGGTAATTGTTATGGGATGTGATGTGACACTTTGTATACACTACAACAGCCAGGGAAAGCAAAGCTATTTATCGTAAAGATGTGTTCTACGCCATTAAGTGTTTCAGAGCACAAGCAAGGAAAGGGAGGGGAACAAGGGAGAACAAAAAATAAAAACAACGATCTTACTAGGCCCAATGACATTAAGAACGCGCAAGTGCATGGAGAAGGAAAAAGGGGGAAAGTGTGCGGAAGGGGGAGAAGTGGAAAGTGCAGAACAGTGGAGAGAAAAGAATAAGTTAAATAAATGAATAAATACAGGCAATGAAAAAGTGGTAGTGCAGCCAACAAGTGGAAAGTGCAAGATTAGTCAGATAGGGTATATCTGACAAGTGCAGAGGAAGAGTGGCAGACAGTATGGGTACAGATACAGACCCCAGTGCAATGAGAGGCCTGGAGACAGAGCAGGAAGGAGGCAGGGTGAGCAGGTACCTGGGCCTGAAGGACAGAGGGTGTCCAGGTGCACATTGCCAAGAGAGAAAAACAGGTCAGCAGAGGAGAAGAGGGGCAAAGGCAGAATACAAAGAGGAAGGTCTTGAGGTGCTTCAGAGACAGGGGATGGTTCTCCTCAAGTTTCAAGGTGGCCAGTAGGCTGTTCCAAAGGGAGGCCCCAGCCGAAGACAGAGATCTGCCCCCAGTTTGTTTCTTTGAAAAACGACTGACCGTGAGGGAGTTAGAGGTAGAGGAGCGAAGGGCTCGAGAGGGGAGATATTTGCAGAGGGATAGTTGAAGGTATTTTGGACCCAGGCCCCAGAAAGCCTTGTAGACAATGCAGAGGGTTTTACAGTTAACCCTTGCATCCACTGGGAGCCAATGCAGGGATTTCAGAGCTGGAGAGATACGATCCCAGGGCTTGACGCCAAGGACAAGTCTCGCAGTCCTGTTCTGGATTAGTTGTAGAGGGCGGAGCATGGAGGCAGGTAGATTTAGAAAGAGGCTTTTACGTAGCCAACCTGGAGAGAACCAGAGCTTGAGAGACAATGAGCTTCTGGGGGAAGGAGAGGAAAGGCAGAGTACCTCTGAGGAGGTGGAGAAAGAAGTTTGACTTTTTAGAGATGTCAGAAATGTGTGCGGAGAAGAAAAGTGTGGATTCAAAGATGACCTGATGTTCTTGGCCTTGCAGGTGGGGGTAGAAGGAGGGCCAAGGGAGGCTGGTCAGAGAGTAAGGGGAAAGGATGTTGAAGGTGTACCGGTGAGGAGGTTCTCAGTCTTGTTGGCATTTAGACAAAGATCGTTGGTAGTACACCAATTTAGAATGGCAATTAGGCAATCAGAAATGAGGGAGGAAGAGAGAGGAGGCCGAGGGCAGCCTGCAAATGAGTTGAGTGCCATTAGCATAGCACTGGATGTTTGAGCAGAAAATGGAAATGCAGTAACCGAGAGATGCCAGGTATTGGTTGAAAAGCCAGGGAGAGAGGTTAGACCCCTGGGGAGCACCACAGATAGAGAGGGAGATCGATGAAAGGAAGGACCCAAGTTGTACATGGGAGGGTCGATCAGAGAGGAAAGAGGTCAGCCAGGCCAGAGCCTGTTCAGTAATACCCAGATTGTCACAGAGATGGTTGAGCAGGGTGGTGTGGTTGACCGTGTCGTAGGCAGAGGAGAGATCAAATAGGATAAAGACAGAGGGAATGCTAGAGTCAAGGTTGGACAGCAGATCTTCGCAGATGTTCAGGAGAGCAGTTTCTGAGCCAACAGAATTGGAATAAATGTTTAGCTGAGAGATGGCCAGCTTTTCCAGGAGTTTCCCCAAGAAGGGAGCAATGGAAATTGGGCGATAGTTAGCCAGATCGGCTGTGGGTTTCTTGAGCAAAGGATGCATAATGGAGTGCTTCAGGGGGGAGGTTCCAATCCGAAGGCAAACAAGAGGTTGCAGAAATCGGCAAGGGCCAGAGCAAGGGGGTCAATGTGGTCCTGAATGGTTTTAGAAGAGCAGGGATGGACTTGTTTTGATGAGGTTTTCATAGATCAGACTTGTCTAGTGACCTCATCAGGGGAGAAAAAAGGAAAGGAGGAGAAAGAGGGTAGGGGGGGTAGCTGGAGGAGGGACAGCAAGCAGAGACAGAGAGGGGATATGAGAGGGTGGAGGATGCCCTGGTTTGTAGAGATAAAGTTAGTGGCAAGGGCATTGCAAAGAGCCTGGGAGGTGAGAGGGGTGGAGACTGCAGCAGGGTTGGCTGCTCCTTGCAGATTTTAAAGAGTTCAGCCAAGTTGTTAGATGCCGAAGAGACACAGGCTTGAATGTGCACTCTTCTTTGTGTGGATAGAGAGTCTGTATTGCCTTTGGAGCAGGGGGCAGGCCAGTTTGTCAGAGGATATACAAGAAGCCCTCCATTTCCTCTCAGCCGCCCTACACTTAAGTTTAAGTGTAGCTAGGTCAGAGTCATACCAGGAATTGCACTTGGCTTTGGACTTCAAATGGATCCTCATGACAGGGGCAAGAGCATCAAGAGTATCAGAAATAGAAGATTAGAGAAGGGACAGGGCTGTGTCTGGGTGTGAGTCAGCCAGAGGATGAGGAGGGGGAGAGAAGGTGGCAGCGAAAGCCTCAACTGACACGTGATTCATGGGCCAGATGTCCGAGAAGGTAGGTGGCAGTGTTGGGGTAGGCTTGACTTGGAGGGAAGAGAGAGAGAGATAAGAGAAGAGGAGGCAGTGGTCACTCCATGAGAGAGGAGTAGTCAGAGGGATGGAGAGGGGGAGGCCCTGAGGAGATCAAGGAATCAAGTGTGTGACCGGCAGAGTGAGTCGGGCCGGAGGGGAGGATGGCGAGGGAGAGTGAATTGCAGAGGTTGCGAAAGAGCACAGATGAAGAACAGGGAGAATCGAGATGGATATTGAATGAGGAGGAGTTGAGTGGTTGAGGCCAGGAGGGAGGAGGAGAGGTCTGCCCACTCAGAGAGAAAAAGAAGTAATTTCACCAGGGGGCCGGAAGAGAGTAGCAACAGTGAGCGAGTGGCTAAGAGAGAGAGAGAGAGCCTGCAGACAAGGCATTCAAAGGAAGAGTAAGTCTGAGTAGGGATGAAAGAGGCTGGAATCCACTCAGGGTAGATCAGGGCTACACCCCCTCCAGGCCAGTTGGATCTGGGAGCAGAGAGGATCTTGCAGCCGTCAGGGAGGAGAGTCTCAAAACTCGTGACAGAGCTAGCCATGAACCAGGTCTTGGTAAGATCGAGGACATCAAGGTCAAGTTCTTTGAGGAGGTGGCAGATGTCAGATGAGTGTTTGACAGCCAAGCGAGAGTTGAGAGTGGCAAGAGGAAGAAGGTTGCCAGCCTTAAAGACCTTCTGGGGAGGGGTACAGATCAGAGCTATGCCCTGCGGAGGAGAAAGAGCCCTAGGAGGGCAGAGGAGGAGGAGAGAGAGGGCAAGGTAGCCAAGGGGGGAGAGGAGGGGACAGCAGGAGATGAGAGGAAATTGATGAGGCGAGGGAACCGTCTATCAAAGAGTAGGAAATTAGCCTGAGGGCCTTGCACCATGACAGTGCCATTTAGGTAGACATTAATGATGACTCTGGAGGAGTCAAAGAAAGCCATGAGGACTTCCCAGCGGGTGTCACCATTAATGGGAGAGGAGAAGACAGGACAAAGAACAGAGATCATATGAGGGGTCCATAGATCAGGTGAAGGAACAAAAAAGAGAATGTCAGTGAGGGTTTGTCTGGCAGAGGCACTAGAATAGGTATTGGCAATGGGGAGACCTGGGTTTGATGCCAAGATATCCTTTTTGAATGTCTTCTTACCAGACTTAGTGAGAAGGGAAGGATAGTTGATAGAGAAGCAGTTGGAGTAGATAGGAGAGATGGATAACACCATGAGTGGGTAGAGAGAGGCGGCTGTAGGAGAAATATGCAAGAGAAGTGGTATGGAACAGTCACTGGGCTAGCCGGTTACAATTTAGGACCTGAAGTGATGTGGAAAACACACCTTTGACTTTCAGAACAACCCAAATGGCAGTTACAAAACACACCCACATTTTACTTTCAGAACATCCAAAATTGCAGTTACAAAACACACCCAAATTTGGCTTTCAGAACAATCGAAATTGCAGTTACAAAACACACCCAAATTTGACTTTCATTACAACCCAAATTGCAGTTACAAAACACACTCAAATTTGACTTTCAGAAACAACCCAAATTGTAATGTTAAGGCTACATTGGTGAAAGAAATGAGGCTAAGAGTTAGAGGCAGGTGCTGAGCCTAGAGCATTTGATAGCTTACAGGGAAACCAGTTGAAGCCATCAGAGGGTAGAGTGAAAGTCAATGAGGGCAATAGAAAGGGTAAGCAGAAGGATGGAAACTAACCCATGGAGTGGGAGGTACAAGAGTCTTAGTAGTCCAGAATCATGCCTGTGAACTGACAGCACCCGGGAGGGTCAAGGTGCGGTATTGGCTTTAATGTAGCGAACTGGCAGTGGACAGGGAAGCTGACAAAGTGTTAGAAGTGGGCCTTAGAACAACAGGCTGGCTAAAGCCTGCCGGTCCCTGGTTGGCCAATAAGGCTGGCCAAGTGGGCAATCGCAGGACAGATGAGGTTGGAAAGGCCCAGAGAGAAAGCCACTATGACAAGGAAAATGTGGTGGCCATTTTGAAAAAAAACATCGCGAAAAAAATGGCAAAGAAAGGCAGATTGAACTAACCAGGATTTAAAACACAGCAAAGTGCAGCAGTCCAAGCAAGGCAATAAGTCACCTGATGATCCGCACAATCAATAAAAGCCACTGTCTTTTTCCAAAGTATTTTTCATCTATTGGCAAAATCGAGTTGCAAAGCAAGTGGTTGCTTTTTGAAGACATCAATTTGTATTTTCCCCCATAGTACCTTCAGTTGATGAGGCTCCAGCAAAGTGAAGAAAGCAGCCAGGCTCAGGTGAAATGGAGCAGCTGCGGAATGAGGACGCTTCACAGTGAGCAGATGCAAGGCAGTGAGGGATAATGCAATGTGCCTTAGAATAAGGGGGGGCCAGCCAAGCCTGCCGGTCCCCGGTTGGCCAATAAGGCTGGCCGAGTGGCCAATCTCAGGACCGGTGAGAGTGGAAAGGCCCAGAGTGGAAGCAACTGTTACAGGGAAAATGCGGTGTTGTTTAAAACTTAAAAACAAGTTTGCTACATGCCCATACCATAGGCAACTATTTGTTTGCTCATTTATGCCTGTAATTTTATTGAGTTCACCTATACCTGCACACAACAATATTTTTCCATGACATGTCTCCTACGTGAGTGATCATCCCGATCTCAGTAATGTGAGTCACGCATGCCGTCTCAACACTGTGACACCCCTCATGGCATGACTGTACTGCCATATTCTAGGCAGCCTTATTATCATGCATGTGTTTAGTAATCTATGATTGTAGCTCTTGGCTGCCCCACGAATGTCGATGTATGTACTGCCTATCTAACTGCGCCATGAATGTAATTAGTTAACACAATTGTACTTTACCTTTCTACTGGTCGTACAGTGATTTAAACCATTAGCCCATTCGAACTGTATTATTCACACACATTGCATTTGTCTTTAGAACTGCCTTAATGTTATCAGTTATTGTAATTGTACTTTAGCTACTCAGCCCACCGTCTAGCAGACTTGCTTCTTCAATTTATGTGAGACTGCCTACTGTACATGCTATTAGACATTCTACCAAGTTAAATTGAAACATGTTCCAACTTTGACTAGCTACTACTTGCCTCATAACTAACCTGGACATGCATACCGCTTACACCATGACAGACCCCCTTGTTCATACAATCACACCTTGTTTACCCCAATAACCACTTTGGAATTAGATACACACCTCAATGAAACATGGGCACATCCTATCTATGGCAACTAACTTGCGATGCTCACACAGTATTAAACCAAAAACCTTCCTACCATGCTTCAACCAGTATGCCACCAAACCTAAGACCTTATCGGCACATACACCTACAAAGGACCAACCTCTAATGACAGACGTTTGGATAAATCCATATGCCTCCAAATCTACTCCAAACCTACCTTGCCCAACCATAACCAGGAATCTCAGACTAAGTCACAGATTCCCTAAAAGATATCTCCTAGCAATCACAAGCCCCCATATATCGCCCATCATATCTATGCCATTAGATCAGAAACTAGTTAGCACCTCTAACGTGTCACCTAGCAAAAAGAGCCATCCCAATAAAACCCCTACTGCATCTAAAATGCCTACGGAGAACAATACCCTTACCCTCAAAGGAGGCTGTATCAACGCTAGATCATTAACAGCCCATGTGCTCGATATTAATGATCTCATTCTATCCAACGACCTTGACTTCTTAGCCATTACGGAAATGTGGCTCCAACCAACATCTGGTCCACTACTCTCACTAGATATCCCAGACCAATACACCATCATCAGACAAGATAGAACTTCATCCAAAGGAGGCAGTGTTGCTATCATTGCTAAGACCTCCTTAGGCTTCAGGCAAGTCTCTAACCAGTTATTCCCTTCAGGAGAATTCCTCTCAATCAAATTATCTTTGTCACCCACACAAACTATAACAGCTCATCTGGTCTACAGACCTCCTGGCCCTCTGTCCTCATTCGAGGAAGATATATTGCTAGTTCTCACAGCCAATTCCAAGCCAGGCTCATAAATCCTGCTCCTAGGTGATGTTAACTTAGGCCTCCGCCACAATAAACATACCAATGCTATAGCTATCAGCAATAGTATTGCCAAACTAGGTTTTACACAATGAATCTCCCAACCTACCCATACCAAAGGGAGAGAATTAGACTGGATTGTAGACACAAACTGCAACATCAACATCTCATCCAACGAGCCTTGCGCTTGGACGGATCATCACGCCATCATCTTTACCTTGCACAAGAACAAAAACCCTAACCCGGACAAATCACTGGCACACCCCTGACTAGCCAGGAATATGCAGAATGTAACAGCGCATAAGCTTCTCCCACTCCTACAACCCCTTACAAGCTCCCGGATCTTCAATGAATCCAACAACGATCCTACACATCTTGAAGACCTTAATAATGCCACCATACTAGACTCTATTGATAAGATTGCACTTCAAAAACTGCGAAAAGCTAAACCTTGAGCCCACATGAACACATGGTCCCCCCACCTAAGAACATTGAGATAAAACAAAAGAGCAGCAGAAACCATTTGGAAAATCCTCCCTTCTGTACCTAACAAATAAGCCTTCACAATAGCCTCCTCCACTTACAAGACTGCGATATTCCTAGCAAAATGTGAGTCTTACAATAAACAGATCCAGAAGGCTAAATCTAATAGAAAAGAATGATTTAACATACTTAGAGAGCTACAGTCACCCACAGCACCACTAGCTGCTTGCTCCAAAGACGCCACATGGTGTCACAACATTCAAACAGCGCTCTCTGACAATATTGAGCTTCTGCAAAAGAAAATTAAGACTACAAAAGCGTGCCTAGGCAACAACATACCCCAAACCTCTACCCAAGATCCTCCACTAGACAAACAGATGTATTTAAATGCTCCACCCTGACCATCCAGGAAGTTGAGTAGATAATCTTAAGCCTAAAACCTTCCAGATGCATGGGTGATGTCTGTAAATCATCAATTATTAAAGAAACAGCAAAGGAACATGCACTGTTCATTACCTCACTTATAAATGCCTCATTCACAACTAATACGGTACCTGAAGGACACATGGGTCTTGTATATTTGCAAGAAACCTACCTTATACCCTAATACCCCGAATACCTACAGACCAATTACCACAGTGCCCTTCCTCCTTAGGATTATTGACAGAGCGGCCTATCTACAGATTCAGCACAATTTAGAAAGGAAGAACCTCATGGGGATACGCCAATCAGGCTTCCATCCGAGGCACGGCAACAAAACAGCCTTGATAGATCTAGTAAATTAAATAGAAACGATAAAAGACAAGGGCAACCTTTCCCTCCTTTTACTGCTAGATCTATCAGCTGCCTTCAATTTGGTATACCACAATACTCTTTGTAGCTACCTCTCCTCTGCTGCCCACTTCTCGAAAGACGCCATCACCTGCTTCCAATCCTTCCTCAACAATAGAACTACTAGAGTGTTTGTCCCGACAGCATCTGCTTCACTTCCTCCATCACGTGCGGGGTGCCTCAAGGCGCCTGTGTTTCCCCCACGCTTTATAATATATTTACAAAGCCACTATTCCATGACTTGTACTGCTTGGGTGTCTTTTATACTAACTATGCTGATGACACCCAAATTCTCATCCCATCTCAGGCAACTACACAACGTACTCCAAATGACTTAATGCCATTTACTTAATCATCCAAGCATGGATGGTGAAACACAGACTATGCCTGAATGATGATAAGACAGAGATACTCTTCCTAGGAACACAAACTAGAATCAACAGACTTGACATTCAGTTTAACGCCTTCAATATTGATGGAAACAACATTAAGGTCTCGAAAGATGTTAAAACATTAGGTATCTACGTTGACATGACCCTCTCCTTATCTAGACAAATCAACACCACTGCCTCCACCACTGCTTACACCTGTAATCTTATCAACACCTGCAGGCCCTTTCTGACACCAGACAACTGCATTACACTAGCCAGAGCCTTAGTATTAACTAATCTTGATTACTGCAATGCCCTATAGTTAGGTACCAACCAACACAACTTACAAAAACTGCACATCTACCAAAACAATGCTCTCAGAGCATCGACCAACTTCCCGAGAACACACCACATCACAGAGATGAGGCAGAGTGTCAGGTGGCTCTCCATCAACCATATAATTTAATTAAAAACCCTCGCACTGACATACAAATGCCTTAATAACCAAACTCCTGTGTATCTCTGCAACAAATTCAAACACTACACTTCTGACCAACTGACTAGATCAGCACAATCCAACTGCCTCATTATAGTAAGGTTTAAGCTCCAAAAGGCAGGTGGCAGTAGCTTCCGGGTGCTAGCAGCCAAAACATGGAATGCCCTCCATCCTAGCCTTTGAGTAGAACCGTCTTACTACAAATTCCGAAAGAATGTTAAAGCATGGCTCATTACTAATGAAGCCTAACTATTGACATATACATCATCATTTAACTACTCTGCACAAATGTAAGTTTCTTTGTGTATCGTGTAAATCATCTCAATGTATCTGTTTCTTGCTAATTGTACAAATGGTTGTTGCCTATGTAAACCTGTAAGAAATGTCCCCAGAGGCCTAAGGGCTTGGTGCGCAATAAAATAAAATACAATACAACGAGAAAGGAACAATGCATGTAGTGTTTCATGTACCAGCCAAGAGGTGTAGTACTGGCTTAAAAAGTATCCCTACTGCTGAAAGGGTATCAAATCAGAGAGGCGTTGAATAGTGCTGATGGCTTGAAATATTTAGGTCATCATCTTCAGGACCAATAGGTTTTAGGGAGGTTTTATTCACTGTGATCCATGCTTCAAGATCTGGCAGCCATCCTGTGACCTAGAAGAGAATGAAGATAGGATCAACTGGTTGCTATTTCTTGGAGGGGTCAGTTTGCATAAAATGCCATAGTGATTCCAAAGCCCTGCAAATTACATATTTCAAGCACCTGGGCTATGCCCAGTGAATTTGGAATAGACCAATTACCTACCTATTGTAAATGCCATTAGTGAGTACAGGCGCAGTGATCAGGAGCAGTGCACCCTGCTTGCCATGCCACTGCCTGCCTTGACCTTCCTAAATCGGCCAGTGCCAAGGGAGTTTCAGTTTGTAACTGCAGTCGCACCCACCCCTCCCCTCTTCGGTTCTCACTGGTCGGTCCCTGACACCCCCTTACCTTCTCTTCATGTGCACTCTTGGGATGTGCAGCGCCTCAGAAATAGCACACACACGCACACACACACACACAAAGTGTCTGATTGAACAAATAACATCCATTAACATTAACATCCATAAGAGTGAATGGCCTTTTAGAAGATGAGCACATCCAAAGGCAGCAGTAGCAGATTCGGTATTAGTGAAGGAGCCCCATGGCCTCTTCCACTAAAAAAACGGCCCCTCCTGTAATACAATGTGCCATTTGCATAGGGTTCACACGTTTTGTTGAGAGCCTGGATGCATACATTTATCAAGTAGCTCCGGTCGCAAAATACAATTGCTGAATTCTAGATGCATGTATTCACAATAGTAATGACCAGAAGAAAATTAAACTGAGAAATACCCTACATTTGCAACTAAAATAGATTGGACTGTGTTACATAAAAATTGCAGTGGTGCTGTTGCGTTTTCTGTGCCATTTGCACCAGTACACATTCGCCTCAATCAGTGAAAACAGCCGCTTTATTTTCACCACTGCAAATTCTTGTGGAAAAGTGGATTTACAGTTCATATAACATGGGCGATATTGTTTTCATTGACGTATGGCGGCGTAAGGCTACTGAATCCCCTATTTGATGGACTAATGAATATTCCTTAGATTCGCCAATGTCCGTATAAATTATTCTCAATATTACAAGCAAGTTCAGCAATTGGTGCAACACGAACAGTCAAACCTCTTGGGGAGATTAAGCAGGCTGTTATTCTTGGCTCTTAGAGGAATGCAATTAATAGAGACGGGGCTTGCACAACTGTTTGAGAATCTTAATGTAATAAGCTCCGGGGATAAATATGGTGTTGTGTACCATCTTGAGATCAAGTAGTGATGTTGTTTTGGGACTTAGTGGAGAGCCATCAAGCATTAGACAGCAACAATATTTTAGGGAGAAGATGGGCATTGTGGAGAGTCACAGTAGCATGGAGTCATTGGTGGAGCTCTCTCAAACAGATTTGGCAGTAGATGGTGATAATAGCTGGTGTCTCTTGTAGAAGATTTTGACATGGGGTAGCGGCAGCAGGAAAAGAGGAGCTGCTGTGGTGGCATGCTGTTCTTGTGTATATTCTGTTTAGCTCCCTGGTCTGAATGCCTTAGTAGCACAGGCTGCACGAGGACTCTGATTTTGGGGTTAATTTTTCATTGCATGTGGCATGGATTGAACACGGACATGCTTCTTGGAAAATCAATTTTAACATCTGTGCTTACATGTGGGACTGTTAAAAAGGGCTCACATTTATGTTCACACATGTGACTTTTATGTACCTGTTGGAGGGGACTAAGTGGGAATGATATGGGGTTACTCTTGAAGGTGGTCATTCCCCAAAATACGAAACCCAAACTCAGAATAAAAGGGCACACCCCAGTAGGGAATGAGACCAAGAGAAAGATTGCAAGTTAAAGTAAAGGTTTATAAAGTAAAATGATGCACGCAGAGGACTCTACTACTCTGAGAGTGCTCTGCCAACAATACAGAAATAACATATCTTTATTCACACATCTTGTCATCAGTGACAAATAGTATACGGGATGAATAGTACAAGCTCATTGGTGCATTGTAGCGATACTGTATAGACCATAGGGGGCTGGTGCAACTTGATTGGTTGGTGCAGAGCTGTTGCTTCTCATGGCACATGGGTCAGCTGGGCTCATCTGAGTGGGGTGTAGGTCAGGCTGGATCCGCAATGGGTGATTGTTCTAACTAACCTAGGCTACACAATAATCTTTGACAGGCTATGAATAAGGTAACACATAAAACTTACACCATAATGCAGGGTGGCCTATAAATTGTGAGCAAACCTATACACATTCTTAACCTGGACCTGTGTGGGGCAGGGGTGCGGTGGTCCTTTTGCCATGTGACTTATCTGAGGGTTTCGATCTGAGATTTATTCTCCCTGGTGCCTCATGGTTCAAACAAATAGATTGAGGTGTTAGTCCAAGAGGAATGTTTGATCACGCAGGATTAGTTATATTGGGGGCAATCAATGGTGGACTGTGGGGACGGGTCTAACCAACTGCTACATAAAAGGAGAATAGAGGGGCAAAAGGTTGTACAGGTAATCATTTGTAAAGGTGGGGGCTAAGGAGCAGTAACAGGTTCGTGGAGACAGATGAATACACAAGTAAGGATTTGGCCCGGTCACACACAGGGCAGTGAGCTCAGAGGAAGAGAATGATTACAGTTTCAGTTTGCAAAAATTTGTGCCTGGGCTTCCTTAAGAACTGGGCTGGTGTTGTGCACACAGGGGAAGAAGTGGTGGGGGCTGTTGGAGCTGGCTGTGCGCGGTGCTGGGCGAGGGGAGAGGAGGCCTTTTTAGAGATCATTGTACGGCCTAGCACAAAAATGGAGTCTGATGTGGCACAAAATGGAGTCTTAGTTTATTGTCCCTTGGTTTCTTCCCACTGTCGTTAGTGAAAGACAAGGAGAACGTCTCCCAATGATGGGATGAGCAAATAGACTTATTTCATTTGGAATGTACAGGAGGAGCATACAGACCCTTCCTCCCTTACACTCTTCATACCACCCAGAGACCTTTAGCTTATGCTCCGGGAGGCACCTAGCCCCCTGAGTGATGCCTGCAGAGGTTGTAAAGAGATTAGCCACCTAAAACCCATATGGTACAAATCATTCAAAAGGCCAAATAATCACTGCATCTCGTTGCAAGGGAAAACAAGGTTTATTACATGCAAAAAGGTCTCCGTTGGTCCGTAGAGCTGAACTTCCCAGAAATGTACAGCTTATATAGTGGTAAACCGCAAAATCTGAATTCAGAGGTTACAATGTTATCTCAACACCCTCTTTGGCTACCACCTATAGAACATGCTAATACTGCCCTATAGTACTTGGACCGATAGGCCACACCTTATCTAAACCCATTCCAATAGACACGTGGCCCATTACTTCATCACTATTGATTCCATGTACGGGATTGTTTATTCGAACATACTGACACATTAATAAATCCTTACCATCACGTGATGTGCACCCCTCTGAGCCAGACACTATCAAAGTAAACTGGCGAGGCCACCTGTGCTTTGATAAGACAATAGGCCTTCTCATTATACCAGACAGCAAGGCCCACACAAGCTGCATCCCTGAGCTTGTACTACATTTACTTTCATCACCTCTGTTCCTGCTATCCCAAAACTTCTGCCCTTTTAACACGCTGACCTTTCTGACTCCATCTTCCACCTGTTTCAGCTCTTCCTGCACACCTCACTACAAATGATAACTTTGGATACGTCAACTAAACACAGGGCCTATGATACTTCCCTATATATAACTTCTGCAACTGCAACATTACTACGTTTGTTGCTCTTTCTATATGTGAGCATGTAATGTGTATCAAACCTAACTAAAAACAATACATGCGCCTTCTGCTGTGCAAACCTCAGTCTGCTCCCACAATGGTACGTGCAAATAGTTTTTTTCTCAGCCTGATACTATATGGGATGATGTACCTGCATCCCAACCTTCCCGCCTTTAGTTGATAGTCCATTAATTATGCCTTCTGCATCCTTTCTTCTATAATCACCATTGTGCAGTGCCCATGCCCTATACACATGACAGAGACTCCTCACTCTCCCCCTCTCGCATATTCTTCTGGGGTACCCGTCATAAAGTAACACCCCCATCGCCTTCCTCTTTCTAGATCACCATAGTATTCTATATCATTCTCTAGGTCTGGTGGGGGTGTGGTCAAGGTACAGGGTGTCCAAAACTCTGCTCTATTTTTTACCATCCATGGCCTTGAAGAACCCGTGTCCCATCTATCAGTCTGGTTGTACTTATGTTTTTTTGAGAGTACACAGTGCTTTTGAGTGTTTTGAGTGTTTCTTTTCAATGTGTTACACAGGAACTCTGAGGGCATTATGATGCCCTGCTGCCATAGTCTCAGGTATTCCCTCATCTGCCTCTCTTGACAATGGATACTGTCGCAGAGCTCTATTTTGTAATCTGCAATTAGCACCCCCTCAAAATCGAGCGTGATGATGGCACCCACATCATGATATTGGGGTACTGCTGCCCTAAACAAAAATTCTAACTCCACCTTCCATGGCTTGTTTCTGATATTTGGCACCCAACTCAACAACACAAATCACTTTGCAAAGGTTTTCCTCTAGTGGTGCCATCACTGTACAATGCATGTGCTATCACCAGGACCCTAGCATAACACCTGGTCTGGAGCATACTGACCCTCCTGAATTGTCATAATCAGCTTGCCTAACAGATCCCTGCCTAACAAGTTCACCAGTAGCAGAGCTAACACCTCTTGATTACCTACTTTGATGGGTACATCTTCCATAAATGGAACCAAATGTATTGCCCCAGAGAACCCTTGCATGTCCATTACCTTTCCTTATAAGGGGAAGCATCCTTCTTTTATGCATGATTTTGTTGAACCTCTAACATCCATGAAAACAAATGATGTGGTGCCTAACTCCACACCTACCAGGATTTCCTCTTCTGGGTCCAAGCTCTCTGTGGGCTATTCTAAACTGGGTATCTGCTCAACCCTTGGAGTATAAAGGGGGTACCACCATGACACTCGGCCCTGTATATAGTGTCACTGTTCCAAACGACAATACATTTTTTGTGGCTGCTGCTATGCATACACTGGCATACTATTGGGTGCAGGAGGTGGTGGTTCTGGTACTTGATATTTATACTGGGGCTGTTGTCTCTGCTGGACATCAGGACAGGCATGGCACAATATGGGGTACTCATTCAATAATGCTGTCGATATGTGACCAGGACCACCGTTCCACTGTGATATGTGCTGGAATCATAAGCCGATACTTGTCTGTTGCTACACTCCTGCTCACAATTGCCCATTCTCCGACATGACCAATCTCTCCTGGTCCTCTGAATATTGGCCGATCCCTCGGAATACTCCTCCTCTACCTCCTCGCCCTCATTGGTATCCCCCTCTCCATCTTTGGCAACCTCTCTGATAACCTCCCTGATAACCATCCAATCATGGCCCCTATTGACGCAATTGAATTTTAGGCCAGTATGAAAGAGGGTAGTGGTGTGAGCGTTAGGAAGGCATGGAAGAAAGTTGCTGTTAGCAAAACATTAATTACAGTACAATGAGGCAACACCAGGTAGCTTGGAAAATAGCCAGTAACCTAAGTGATATTAGAGAGAAGGGTCAGAAGAGCCTTATTGGGGCAAAAACCAGAAGCTGGCAGGAGCCATGAACTACTATGTATTAATAGCCAGCATGTATGCCGCCTGTTGCCCCTCCCATTTTGCAATCCACTGGGCAAACAAGGACAATTCAGCAGCAGGGAACTGTGTTTGTGAAAGTGTACACGAAACGGGACCCCACAGCTGAATTATAGGCAACTCCAAAATGATCCCCATAGGGATTTTCTCACCAATACCCTGCTTCATGATCACCAACAAAGAGGAGAAGGAGGACTACAGAACAAAGATTAGGATCCTGACCTATTCTATGCTGACCATTGTCAGAAACCCACAGAGAAATAGAGAAAGGTAGGGACAATTCCACCCCACAATCAGAGAGAAGAAAAATACTATGGTGGGCTGAAATTTTGGCCACAGGTTGGCATACCAGTCTGGGGTATACTGGTGATAGTGAAAACTGACCAACCCCACCCATTCGCCCTGCAGAGGGTGTGGTCCAGCCCTAAACTATCAGTTTAGGCAATTTTGGGAGATTGACAACTTTTTGAATAATAGAAGTCAGGACACAAAGTTGACTTACCAGTCTGGGGTGTACTGGCAATAGTGATATTTTACCAACCCCAACCATTCACCCTGCACTGGGGTGGGGAGGAGTCCGGCCCTGTGCTATAGGCATAGGCAATTTTCGGTGAGTGTTGATTTAGCAGTTTTTCAAAAATAGGAAGTTATGATACAATAAAACATACACACGACTGTAGAAGACCCCCACGTGCATGTTGGCTAAAGACCCATGCAATGCTGGGTGGTACCACTAGTATCAAATAAATACAGACAGCCTGTCTACAGAAAGAAAAAAGTAACCTCTCTAATCTTCTCACACTGTTTTCATTAAAATTCACACAAAAATACAGACATAGAAAAACAAATATCAATAACTAGTCTAGATAAGTGCATACTTATACTTTGCTTTGTAAATGCATGTAATACCCTTGAGAAAAAGGGTATTCGATGTTTCAGAATCTGCTGAATAGTGTCTCCTCTCATGGGAAAAGACACAGGGTATTGGATAGTGTGATCACTAGACTGTATTTGTTCCCCAGTATGGAAGGTTCAAGCCATCCCACATGTCCATTGTGATTCAGTAAAAAGGGATAAGGGGTAAGTCACCTCCAGAGGTAGCATGCTTACAACCCTAATGGGTGTTAAGAATAGCAGACTCACCTCCCTAGTCCAAAATGGGTTGACTACCCTTAGGGGAGTGGTGGAAAACCCTTTGGATTTGTCACAGGTTCCAAACTAAAGTGTATTTGGTTCAATTTAAACTTGGACCAGGCCATTCTCCCTGAATTCTTCCTGAATGTACTGTTGGTCCCAATTCCCACAATGCATGTTTCACTGCATATTTAGTATTAATATGAATACCAGATGTGTTAATCCATAAACGGTCTATCTCTAATGATGCTGAATTCTGTTAAACTATGCAAAACCTCCTAGCCAACGTGTTGCCCTCAAGATCCCTACTAGCTCCTTCAGTGCCTTTCTATATCTAATCAGCATCAGTAAGATCCACAGTTTCACTGGGCTGACTAGGGATAACACTTGGCCTTATATTCCATTCCAAGGTGCACCAATTTCAATCATATGGGAGTACCAGGAGAAGATTATGGAAGAGCAAAAAAAGTTTAACACAGGAAATAACATGCTTTGATCTTTTATTTAGCCACATATGTTGGCCCCAATTAATAGAACTGCATGGGCGTGGGCATCATATACCTCAAAGGTGAATGAAATCGGACAGCCAACAATGCTCTTTGAGAAATGTAATGATACTTCACTTCGTCCTTTCACTTTTTGAGTGGGGCCGCAGAATGAATTTCTGCTTAACCAAATGTCCAACAAGGTCAATGTCTTGACAACTTGAATCTTTATTCTAGCCAAATAAAGACTCACCTCTGCATCTGCCATTTCTAGGCTTGGAAGAGTCTTGTCATTTTTCAGCCAATGCCCCATGTGGTTTTCATAAAGTTATTTAATGGACACAAATAATGGCTCAGGAGTACAAAGATATGCGATGAATACAACACCCGGGATCAATGTGCCCAATCAAATGCAGCTATTAGAAAAATAGAATAGATAGATAATGGCACTGGGCCTCATTACACGGTAGGAGGTAACCATGCCGCTATTCACTAGGAGGAGGAATGACATGATGTGTATTCATGACATTAAATTATAATAGCAGCATGGGGGGCATATAATGGGTGCAATTGCTAACAGTTCCAAGCGTAACCTATCTGGACCAGGGGGCCTACCTAGTCTTTCCAATTCCAGACAATGTTTGGCCTCTTTGATAGGAAATGTTAATGGTTCAGTTGAGGCAGCGAGTAGGCTAGACAGATATAATGCTTGTTCACTCTCCAATACCCTATGTTCTCAATCCTCCTTTTTGTGATCAAGGAAATCCCAAAGAAGGGTTAAACTTACATATAGTGTCGAATAGGTGCCCTCTCCCTTCCTGCAGAGTGGCATTTCCAAAGTCGTTTGAGGATCCCCATCTGTGTACCTCTTCCCTCCTTTTTCACTAACTTTCTCGCAGCTCAAATTATGCCACTACACTTAAAACAGCTTTCAAACAAGGTGTTTCTTATTTGTTTTTAGCTTGAATCCCAATTATCCCTCCTTATTAAAGCATTTAAAAGCCCTTCATGCCATGCTTGAGGATTTTTTAATTTATTATTAGCTTGAATTTCAATATTAAAAAGCCCTTTGTGTACTGCGTGACATGCTTTGTATTGGTTTGCAGCTTGAATCCCAATTTTCCCTCATGTTTCTAAGCCTTGAGACTAGCCCCTTTTTGAACTTCAATTTGTTTTATGCTGTTCTTCAGTAAAAAAATCAATAATCGGAAATACAGCCATTCTGATGTAGAATATAGAAAATGATACAAATATTAAACATAACTGCACTTATTTCAATATTGCCATAATTGCCAGTATCAATTCTGATATATTCCTACTACAAACAACTGCAACCATCATTCACAGTAGTAAATTGTCAGAAGGCGAGAACAGGGCTTGTATCAATGCATTCCACGCTGATATATTTTCATAAGAATCATGCACACTTGTTTACACATGCCTGTACCATACCTTAGTTCAGCCATATACCACCTCTTTAAATCCTCCCACCACAGTACAATCTGTGGGCCCATAGCTTTCATCCAAGCTCTGGCAACCCTTTGTTTCGCTAACAAACACGCAAAGTCAAAATGTTTAGTCACATTTCTATTGGGCTGAGGTTGGGAATATATACCCAGCAGACATGTCGCTGGTGTCCATTTAAAACTAGGGACCCCTGCAGCTTCTAGTTTCTGACAGACATGTCGCCAAAACATGTGCATCAACAGGTAAACCCAAAACATGTGCATCAAGTCAGCCTTGTCACATATACATCTCGGGCAACCCGGGGACACTGAAGAGGAGATACAAGATATCTTATGTGTGGTCAGTTACGACCTATGTAAAACCTGGAAAAGGACACTTTTGTGTCAACATTTCTAGAGACCTTATGTGCAAATATCAACACCTTATCCCAGTCTTCATCTGTTATGTTTCTGCCCAGATCGTGTTCCCAGAGAGTCTTCCCTTTAAGTGCCCAAGTATGCACGCCCAACAACAGGGCCTTATACAGCTGAGACACATGCTTCCCACATTCTGATAGTTCATATATCAACTCAAGTCTCTCATCAACCTCTGGCTCACCTGGGAGTTTCGGACACCAGAACTCCTCGGTATTCACTGATTGCATATATCCCAAGAATGTGCCCAAATGTAGGCTGCATACAGAGACCAGCTCTACAAACTGCAATAATGCCCAATTCCTAAACAAGTCTACCCATACAGCAATGCATTTGTCTTCCGAACATCTAAAAGGGAACACAAAGTGAATATGGGACCCCTTCAACTGTGGATTTCAAAGTCTTCCACCATATTACCCATCCCAACTCCAAGTATCATGGGAATCTCTTAACACCCTCCCATAGAGACTCCTTAAGCATAATCGGGTATATCATTGGCTGTAATAACTCTGTGTCTAATTTAGCCTCATCTGAGAGCCACCAAGTAAACAACTACATCTGGCTCGTCAGGTAATATAGCTCAAACTGTTGAAGCTTTATGCCACCAGCCGGACAGCTCAAGCAAAGGGTTTCAAGTGCAATCTTATTTCTTCCATCATCTCACAACAATTGACAAACCCTGGAATTCAAGCTTTTGAAGAAGGATTTGAGGATGGTGAAAAGAAAATTTGTAAAGTGATACAGCAATCTTCGTAAAATAACCATCTTCACTAACGCTGCTCGTCCCATTACACACAGTGGTAGTCTCTTCCAAAATCCCTTAGTTCCTTATTTACCCTCTAGCGCCCACATTGTATTTTGTTCGTGGGAATCTTTCACGTTATGACAAATATGAATGCCTTGGTACTCAAAGGATTTTGTAGCCCAGTGTAACCCCAAGATAGGCAGCATGTGGCTTTCTAGTGTAGCTAGTGCCGCCAAAGGGAACAGGGAGGACTTCCTACAGTTAATTGTGACACCAGATAACCTAGCAAAGTTGTGAAATACGTTTAATATAGGTTGTAAATTGCTCTCTACGTTTTGGACATACAGTAGGATTTTGTCTGCATAGAGTGAAATCTGATGTGTAATCCCATCCAACGTTATTCCAGCATCTACGAATTCTGTTCTAAAGCACGCTGCTAGTGGTTCTAATGCCAGAAAAAATAACATGGGTGAAAGTGGACCGCCCTGTCTAGTCCCATTATCCACTTCCCAAGGCTCTGAAACAGCCCGCTCAGTCCGCATTCTAGCCTTAGGTGTAGTATATATAAATATTATCCATTGTAGACAGACCTGCTCTCTCCTCATATTGTCTGAGAAAGGCATACATGCATCCCAAATGCACCAAATCAAATGCTGTAATATCATCTAGTAACGCGACTGTGTATTTCCGGTCCGTACCCCCATTTCTATTTCTAACGTTGTGTAGTCGTCACAAGTTCAATGATGTGTTCCTACCCGGTACAAATCCTGTTTGGTCTCTATGGACAAGTGAAGACACTCTCTGACGCAGCTTGCCTTCCTACAAAGCTATAAGTATCTTAACATCTTGGTTCAACATAGAGAGGGGTCTGTATGACTCACACAGCTGTTGTAGCTTGACAGGTTTTAACACTGACAGTATCATTGATTTCCTCATACTCAGACGTAATGACCTACATTCAAAGGCAGAGCTAAAGCTCTGTAACAGCTTGGGTATCAGAATCCCACCATACAACTTAAACAATTCCTCCAGCAGTCTGTCCACTCGCAGTGTTTTCCCAGATGGTACAGAAACCACAACTGCCCTAAGTTCCTCCTCCATCAACGGGGCATTCAACATGCCTGCCTGCTCGCATGACAGCCTAGAAAGCGTGATTTGAGATAACATGCATTACACCTCTACCACGTAGATATTTCTGATTGCCCCATATAGTGATTTATAGTATCTCTGGAATGTGCTGTTAATCTCTGCTTGGAGGTGCCAGGTCTCTCCACACAAATCCTACTTTCCCATGCTCCCACACTTTGTTATCTCATGCAATCAAGTCACATTCCAACAGTCCGCCCGGTGACTGGGAGTCTTCCTGTTCCCGAATTTCCATCTCATTGTTAATGTTAATCTTAATCCCGCCAGCTTTAGCTATCGCCTCACCCTGGATGACCACCTTAAGCAATTCCCCACACAATTTAATGCCCTTTCACATTTCCCTCATTGATCTAAAAAAATGCCTAAAATGGAACCACCAGATGTTCCCTAAACAGCTCATCAGCTAGGGCATCAGGCCTCAATTTCCACATTGGTGCAGGGGGCTATCCAGTATGTAATATCCATGTCATAATCAATGGGGCATGGCCTAACAACAATCTAATCAAATGGGGCAACATTTCTATCCAGAAAATGGAAAAAAACTAGAGGCATCATGGTTCTTGGTCTAAGAATTAATGATGCACTCCTCTCTATTTACTATGTACCCAGCCCCAATACCATCCTGCCTGTACCATCAGACTGTGTCTACAGCAGATACATATCCAAATAATAGCACCCCTTGCATACATAGAATAATTGGTGCCATATCGACCCCAGTTGCAATAAGATCCTTCTGACTCACATCTGTAAGATGGGTTTCTGACTTTATTCCTCTTAATGCAATTGTTCAGCCACTTAGCATTCCACGTAACCACATGTATATTGTGTGCCATATCATATGAAACCCAGGGTTATCATCTCCATACCCATGTTCCCTCCAATGCATTGTAAAGCATACATTCAGAAGCCCTAACATCCTGGCCACATCCAGCACCACCTTGTCCCTCCAAAAGTCCACCTGAAATTGACATTCAGACTGGTGCTCCACTTCCCCCTGCCCTCCTACATCAAACATATGTGTGTTAACCAAACACAGTGTCATTGACATCCAGAAGCTACAAAAGAATACCAACAATACATAACAAAACTGCAGTAACCTGCAACCAGAAACATTGCTCAACAGTACTTTGCTATTCGATCATTCATGCCTGACTATCCCCACCCACTAAGCAGGCAGCTGCAGCCAGTGAAAGACTTAGAATGTGGGTATACATCCATGCTTTCCAACTTAATTATGCTTCCAGTCTGTATAATTGTAGGATGTGTATGATCAAGGTCCATCTCCCTATAAGAATCACCAACAAGCTAGTTCTACAATAACCTTCGACACCCGGGGAATTGAAGTTAGTATCATTGATTCCCAGTCGCACAAGAGTAAGCATCACCGCTGTAGATAGTCACCTTTTAAATGTGAGTTTATCGCTCAGATCTTCCATTTTATTGTCATCCATTTAGTGGGTCGCTTCATCGGGAGTATCAAAGAAGGGAGCACTCTCTTCATATAGTATCTTAGATTTGGCTGATTTCGTCGTTAGTCCTTTGTTCTAGCACCCTTGTCTTCACGGTCAAAACAACTAACATTGTTTGTAGTTGCTTTGTAGTAGATGCAGTTTCCATGATATTAAAGTCACCCTCTCCATCAATGACCGCACATCTTGCCACAGTAGATTGACATCAATTTGGACTGTGTCGATTTTTATCTCCACCGACATCACCTCAAAAATCTGGCAAACACAATCCGGGCCTTGCGCAGGTGGCACAGGTGGCACAGCCCATGTCGAATCCCCCAGAGCTGTATAATCACCATTTGGCAGCTGTTTCTAGATGATGGATTCCATTGTGGTTTGTTTTGCCTTAGCCCCTGACCTGGGGTCAGGAATTGTACTAGCACACCAGTAGCGTACTGATGATTTTTGCATAATACAATCCACCCATTCAGGGGCACAGTATTCTGTGTCTCAAGCCACAGCTAACTTCCCTTATTGGAGCACAGTGCAGGACAAGCCCCACAACATCAATTATATAAAGATCTCTTCTCTCTCTAGAGGATCAATGTGTAGTCTTCTTTATCTGCCCTGGGTCTCAGGTCTTAGCTGCAAGTTTTCACATGCCGTCCCCTGTTAATGTCTCACATAAGCATACACATCCAGTAATAATACCTCACCTGTATTCTGTAGTCATCCAGATGGGTCTCACGTTCCAGCAGTGGTGATTGGCTGCCTCCCAACCTCCACATTGCCTATAAACCCTTCAAATCATTAGTTGTCAGTGCTGTGGGTTTCTCAATCTTATTTCCAGTGCCTCATCAGTCCCACCGTGTGGCGACTCACCGCAGCCCACCTTGATTCCAGCACAGGACCAACAGAGGCCCAGACAAGAGCATTCCAAGGCCAGCCTGACTTCTATACTCCACAGTCCGCTGCGTGGATTCAATGCTCAGGTGGTATCAGTACTTTCCAGTAGCAGTCCCCAGCTACCCAGAGGGTAACGTAACTCTGCTCACTCGGTTGCCATCTTGGAATCTTCGGTGGCCCGAGCCAAGTGTTCACCAGTCCAATATCCCCACTCCCAGCATCATCAATATCAGATCACAGAGTCCTCTTCCCCATGCAAGGTACTCTGATAATTCTGTGGATTGTAAAACAATCGCATGGTCTACATATCAATAGTTTTTGGAAGGATCAAGCGGGAGCCCATGTGACCCATAACCTTACCACATTGCTATTGGCCATGCCCCCTGAAGAAAAGCCCTTAGTGTGCTTTTAGCAGGATTGTTTCCAAGGAGTCATTATCCACCCCTCTACACAATCAATTTAAGACATCCAGGCATCCAGTAGCCGCAGGATGTCACCTGATACATCACCCAGTCCTATTTCTACAGTTAGCATAGGACAACCTTGCCTGGGCAAAGGGTATAAGCTAAGGGTGCCTCCTGTTTGCTTGTTCGTCTGTTGCCTTATCCCTGATGCCAGTACCTTTCAATCATAGAAAACACAACGTACAAGTAAGTTGTAGGTATGCTTTAATCTCCCCTATTCTTCCCTCATACATAGCACTTAACTTGTCTGAATATACAGACTGTGTGAATCTGTACCATTAAATCTGTTTGTGTACAGCTAAATTGAATCATTGTGCTAACCCCCATCTTTAAAATGTATTACGCTACTGCCCATTTATCTGGCACATAATCTGGTTGGATTCACAGTTGATTTCCTGCATAGCTAACACACAGCCATACAGAGTCGTTTGTTTATATATGCACCCCACAACTGTCTAGATCTTGATGTCTCTCCCTATAGACCTAACACAAAGGGATATTGAATCTTTGTCTTAGCCTACACAACAACATTGAATTTGTATTATATTTGTTCATTTATAGTTATAATTGTTCACTTGTAACGCGCTTAATACCGATGAGTGGTTTCTAAGCACAGGATCGGGATTCACGCCTGTATTGCGCTGCACTGTCTTGCTTCCAAGACAAACGCATTGCCCTGGCTATCCTTCCTCCCCAAGGCTTGTCATAATGCTTATCCCATAAAATATACCTAGATTGACTCCTTATATTGCTTGAAATTTCATCCAAAAATGTATACTGTTATATTTTATGACTAGCAATTATCTAGACTTAATCTTTGTGTTTAGCATCCACCATTTCTGAATAGCTGATTATTCTGCTGACCCCATAACATATAGCTGAATTGACTGTTTGTTTTGCATGAAATTTCAGCTGGAATGTGGATTGACAGATTGTGTTAGATGACTACTAATTATCTTCACTATATCTTCATGTTTGGCTTCCAGTACATCGGTATAGCGAACTATATTGCCACCGTCATACAAAACACATAGCTAGATTGTTCACCTCATACCTAATGCATAGCTGAATTTCACTCATTATATGTACCTGAATGCCAGGCACATCGCTACATACACTCTGTGTGTGAGTTTACATATATACAACACAGACTAGAATGAATCATTGCATTGGCCCCGCACCTTTAAGGCTCTTTATAATATAACCAGCAAATCTACCATTTAAGTGATTTAACTCACTGTGTCACCTGATACGTAGCACATAGCTAGATTAACACAATTGCATGTATCCATAACAAATGTTTCACTTAATATCGATACCTGCACATCTAGCACAGCCAGATTTGATTCTTTGTACCTCCCTGCATACCAAAATACTTCACAAGCCAGTGTCATAGTGCTTTTCTCATAACATCTGCATGATGGATTGACCCACTTTTCACCAGCCTAACTGCTCCATAGCTCTGACACGTGCCTCCATCCTTCTACTTTAAGGAAAATAAATTGGTGTGTATACTTCTACAACAACTGTAGAATTATTACTGCTGCCTACATATCTATTACTTAACTAGGTTACTTTTAAGTTGTCTCTATGAACCAAATACATAGAAGATTTATATTCCAATCACCTACAGACCTTAGCTCTTTGTGCAGTCCCCACAATAATTGTAATACTCATGGTATTCGACTAAGACCCCCAACACATAACTGGTTAGACTTCCCATATTTTCCTGAATAACCAGCTCCAAGCTCAATCAACAAACCAGTAATCCTCATATCCAATCTGTAATAACAAGTTCTATGGCACCTCACACGACACAAACAATTCCTCATAAATCCAGGATTCTTTAGAACCACAGATTCTGCATACACTGCTGGACTGAAGGAGTCCTTTACAAAACCTCACTCCTAATGAATCATCTCATTTAATCTCGGAACAGCGCCATAATCTTTCAGCTAACCAATGTCACAGAGGGATAGGAAACCCTTAAACCAGACACAAACTCAGACATAAAGAAATTCCAAAGATAAATATTACAACAACCACACAGCAGGAACTAATAGATTTGCCAGACCCCAAGAAAAGCCAGCTAAGCGTAATTGAATTTGAACACCTTAACATGGAGCCCACCAACAAATGATAGACACAAGATGCCTCTTGATCAATGAACATTCTACGTCCAAGCATTTCACAGATATTTTTGACCATCTCTCTCAAGACAAGATAGACTCACTCTTCATCACAGAAGCTTGTTTGTTTGATGATCAGTCATCGGTTTCCGATGAGAGTATTCCATCAGGCTTCAAATGACCTGTGCTAATCACAAAAATAGGAGAGGAGGTGGCACAGTTAGGGTACACAGTGACTCCATCCTAGTGAGAACACCCTCTATTGACATCATCTCAGACTGTGAATTGCTCATTCTGACCGTCTCCATTTCTCCCACAGTTTCACTAAGCTTCCTCTTAATCTACAAACTCTCTCCTACAGAACACACTTTTCTAACAAACTAGCTGACACCCCTGCCATCCTAGCCATAGATCATCAGTAATAATTATAGCTTGGAGTGAACCCTGCTGTCCTACTCCTCAAACAGATGGTTAAGGGACGACCCACACACTGTGGGTGGCATTTTCTAAAAAACCTTTTAAAAACTCTCTAAAACAGGAACAAGCTAAATGGTCCTCCTCCTGATTAAACTACTCAAAGAAAGAAAATCGGAAACTGGAGAAAATCGTTTGGAAAACAATTCACACCAAATTCAGCAACGCATTTACAGAGCTGAAGTAGTAAATGAAAAGAAAGCACTCTACTCCAAACACATTGAACTGGTGCACAATAGTGAAAGGCAACTGTATAAGATCATCAGAGAATTCACAAACCCAACACCCTGAAAGGATATCCCTAGTCCGCGCAAGAACTCTGTGACCAGATTGCTGCACACCTCAACCAAAAGATCTTCAACATCCAGGTTAACATCAACAATAAAATAAGTGGCCATGAACAAGATTTCACCAACGCCTCCCCTTATCTCCTCTCTATCGTTTTTATGCCTTCTGTCTACAGAGGACCTACAAGCAATTACTGACTCATGCAACCCATCAGGATCTCCTGAGGATCGATGTCCCCCCCAATCTTTACAAATTCATCGTGAAATCTCCAGACTTAATGCCCATCTTCATATCCCTCCTTAACGACTCCAGCAGCACCAGAATGTCCCACGTCAGTTGAAATCTGCATACATCAGGCCTCTGCTTATAAAGCAAACCTCTGGAACATTTCATACATGGTCAAATCTGGGGGTTCATCAAAACAAATCACCCCCTGAATGAGACACAGAAGGGATTTAGAGCATCTAGAGGTACAGAATGAACTCTGTTCCCCATCTAGGATACACTTCAAAACAATGCAGATGAAAACTGTAAAGTGTGTTCATCCTGTTAGACATTTCAGAGGTTGTTGCCAACATCAGCACAAGATCGAATATATTGGTATTAAAGAAACTGCTTTACAATGGATCACCTCCTTCCTCATGGGTGGGACAGAAATCACTATCTTAGGCACCCACGATTCCTGGCCTTACCCACTTACCTGCATAATATCCCAAGGATCAACCACTCACCTCTACCTTTCAACATCTGCATGAAACCCCTACTAGACATCAACAATAGATCTGGTATTTCCTACTACAACTATGTGGATAACACACAAATGGCCTACTAATTTGTGAACCACCCATCACCAAATGCTCCAGACATTAAAAACTGCCTTGAACAGGTGGATGCTGGATGACATCAAACAGACTAAAACTCAACCTTAGCAAAACACAACTGATGATCTGAAATCCCACAGGTTCAAATTCCACCACAATCCCTTGGCTTGATGTTATGAGCCCTTTCCCAGTCCTGTCGGCCACAGTAAGTAATCTTGGAACCACAATGGACAACACCCTCTCTCTTGATCCACAGATTCGAGCCTATCGTTAGGGGCTATTTATCCCTGCTGCTCTTCATGCACCACATCTTACTTTACTTAAAATTCACACACAGGACTATAATCATAATGTCGACAATACTCTCTAAAAAAGACTATGCCAACAGCCTCTATCTCAGACACCTTGTGAGGAGATTTCAAAGAGTTAAAAAAGTGAGCGGCAAGACTACTTCCAGAATGAAGCGATTTGAACATATCAGCATTATGTATTCTCCACTGGCCAAACATGGCTAACAAAGTTTTTTTTTTTTTCTCAATTATGCATCGCCCATCAGTCATACCATGGAATGGGCACTTCCACCTTCAGAAGTAAGTTGCAACACTATACCCCCTCCAGAACACTTAGGTCCAGCAATAGTGCAATAGTACTAGTCCAGAGCTTCATCCAGTAATGACAAGGAGTATCCTCTTCTTCAGTTCTAGCCACAAAACTTGGAACACCCATCCCAAACCTCTCTCCACCTGCAAGGGCACCACCTGACTTTCAGGAAACTGCACAAGGCTTGTATTTTTGACCAAGCACTCTGAATGAAATGAAATATAAAAGCAACCGACTAAAGCATGTGCACTAGACTGTGCACTAGAAATGTTGACTACGGTTGAACAATTGCAAAACTATTCTCACTACCATCTGTGGAAATCCAATTTGATTGGTGGATACTCTGATACAACCCTGACTCTCAGTGAAATCAACATCCAAGAGCCAGGAAGCAACACCATAACTCCCTTTCTCCCCTCTACCCCCTGTCATCCCTCAACTAACTCCTCACTACTAAAATCTTGCATCCTTACTCTACCAACAATCCATCAGACAATCAACCAGGTCTACTGCACTTAACAGACTCAGACCCTACCCATCTTCTATCAACAACCATTCTGTCAATTGTTTGACTTCTCAATCCAAGGTCTGCCCCCACTGTGAACCTGCTTGTTCCGCTACAATCATACATAACATAGATATTTTTATAGTGGCATGCATTGAACGGGTACTTACGACTTGTATATATAAACACTACAGGTTTCTGCATCTACCTTCCTGCTATCTAACTAATACATCCTGCCCTCCTTTTTTACAGAGCCATATGCAGCAAGGTGAACATTATTGGCAGAAAGGTGTTATATATAAGACCACTTTACATTACATTTCATTACAATTTTCTATGGCAAATTCGCCTAATCTGTGTCTCATGTGCCTTGGTCTGGATATCAATGTCCAGGATATGCACTATATAACTACCTTTCAAAATTGGCCCTTAACACAGTGTAGAAAAATCGTTTTAATAAATGAATAAATAAAAAAGATTTGAGCAGAATGGAGCAGGAAATAGTTTCTTTGTAAGTGGCCTCTCCGGTCTTGACTATATTAAAACTTGTCTTCACCTACTGTTGCATTTGCCATCCAGCTCACTTTAGATTTCCTTCCTATAGCAGACTTTCTTTAGGCAACCCTGTGATGAAAAGACAGGGCCACCACTTGCAGAAAATAAAGACTGTTGGATCTGGACTACAGGTTGTTTCCCAGCCGGGGTTACTGGGGCACGTACAGTGGTATAAAGAAGATTGAAAATGAAAGGCCAAAATGTGTTCACAAGACAATGGATGTTGTCATGGCGGTGGTGGTCTCACCTCCCTCGGCCTGCTTTGGCCAACCAGATGTTGTCAGATGACATTACAACCTATAATGGAACTGTAAGTAGGACTTTCTGTGGATATATTAATGCATTGTTGTGTGGAGGTCAGGAGAAATGTGCGGGAAGACCTAGTGGTAGTGTTCTCAATCTTTCTCTGATCGGTTGACTAGTTCCCTATAAAGGTAAGGGGTCTGGAGGGTAGGTCAGGTCTGCAGGTTGGGACCTATCACGTGCAATGATGCTTTTTGCCTTGCCTTGCAAGTGAAAGAAAAAATGAATGCCTTGGTTTCGCATCATCTGAAATTGATGTATTAGCTTGGTTTCTCCTACAGCAGTCATTATTTGGATGTCTTCAATGTTGCATCTAATTTCTCATTTGGGGACTTCATTGCAAGGAGAAATGAGGTGAGTACATCTTAATTTCTGAACAAGTGACAGTTGGTGTTTCCATTAGCCAGATGGCCCATCAGTAATTGCGGACACTGCATCTCCTCTATGGTGAATGATATGCCATCTCTTGTCCAAAAAAGATGTCATCTAAGTTCTAGCTGGACCACAACTTTTTAGGTTGGACCAAGCCTAATTTGCATGTGTTGTTCTCCATTATGTATGGAGAGAGAGGGTGAATTAATGATATTTTCAATGAATGCCCAGAGAAATGCCAGTGGAGTTCATAGATTCCAACTCTTCCATCGATCCAACTCTCTTTGTTGTAGTATAGGCCACTGCAATGGGTTTGCTCAGATGGTGTTCCTGAGATTAATGTGTGTTGAGTCCTCACCAATAATACCTCTGGAAGCCTAAACATGTCCATTATTATTTGTGGTCTTGGGCAGGAGAGATTTGACCAGCGGTTTAGGGTGGACTGAACTTTCAAAGGTGGCCCCAAGCCATAGGTCCATATGGGATTCCTCATTTCCATTAGCACAGTAGTCTGATAACTGATGGTTTGGAGGATTGGAAAGTACAATTCCAGTGGTTATGTATACTCCAAATCTGTTCATTCATCGTTTTTCAAAATTGTATAAGGACATATTTAGAAAAACAGTGTCCTTCCCATCATCCAGAGCCATTGTCTGGGTCAAGACCAATCTTCCAGTCATGAACATGGCAAAAGGTTCCTCAGTTCTGTTATGACAACCACTGGGTGATTAGGTAGCATGGTGTGTGGGTGACAACCAGCTGGGTGTTATGCAGCACCTCTTTGTCCTTTTCATAATGACAGTTCGGCATTTTCTCATGTCTCAACATTTAACTGGCTATGTGCCATATATCTGAAGGATTCACAGAGGAACAACCCTACCTGCCCCATGCCCTGATTTTTCCAATGGTTCCCGGTGACTCTTCTAGTACACAGATAAGTTTTTGGTCTAGATGTTTAATCTGGTTGGTACTGTGTGTTAAGACACCGCTCCGTAATAGAGGCTCTTATAATCATCTGATCCTTTCGAAAACACTGAGGAGGGTATTGAGAAGCCCATAGTTACAACTGTTTTGGCCAAAAATGCATTAACCCAGAATGAATGTAATTGTGTGCTATGTATATTGATTTGTTTATATGTTTTTTATATGTTTTATGAAATAATGTGTGTAGGCAACCTGAATAATTATGAATTTTTCAAATTAAACATGTCATTTGAATAAGAGGTCTGTTGCTTATGTGAAGTGGTCTGTTTACAAGGAGTGATAATATTTAGCACTCTCGTTGGTATGTGTTTTGCGTAGATCTGACTATTATTAGTCATGAGAGAAACAGGAGCAGGAGGTAGCCTGTGGTTCACACGTTTTTGCTGTTAGGTAACATACCTTCTGCACGAGGCAAAAAGCAACCCCCAGCAGTGTTCTGCCTCATTGGGCTTCATCAGTGAGGTAGATCTTGTATCACTAGCAACAATAACCCCTGGATCCATGTCTGAGCAAACCTACCCCACTCTGGGTCAATGTAGCCAATGTGTTCAAGGCATTCCATATGTGATGGATGCATTGGCAACTGGCTGCAAACTGGCATATGTGAGAAGGCCTTCAATCCAATCAGACCTGGGTTATGACAAAAAAGCTAAAAGACATGAACTGGTCAGCAGTGGAATCTTGCCTTATAGGAAGAGTTCAATGTGTTCCCCCTCAGCTGATATCTCCATTTCTATAGCATTGTCAGAGTGTATGTGAGGAGTGACCCCACATCACCCTAGGAATCATGCCCATTGGTAGTATCAAGATATATTGTTCCACATCAATCTGCTCATGCTAAAGGCAATCTACGTGCACTTGAAAGCATTTCTCGAGCCTTTCATATCAAGACAGTATTGATCTACACTGGCAACACGACTATGATATTCTAAATAAACAGTTAGCAAGCAGCTCGTTCTCTGCAACTGTCTGCTAGGGCTTTGGATCTCTGACACTAGACCGTAGCTCGGGGCATTTCTCTCTCACCCACCCATTTAGCGGAGGTAATCAATTGAAGGTTGGAATCCCTGAATCAACTGATATATTCATGCATGTGTGGGAGCTGCTTATAGCAGACATTAGATTTGATAGATCTCAAAGCAGATCAACTCTTGTAATGCAGTTTATATGCCACATATACATCCCAGGAAGTCATGTTTCAATTGAGTTGGTCAAGATGTTCCGCTGAGTGATTACTGAATTTCTTTCATTCATAAGATTTTTCTCAAAAGGTGAGCATGGGATGTTGGCTATTGCTGGTTATTTCAAAATGGCTAGCATAGCTCTTGTAAATACAACGCCTTCCCTTTTCTGCCACAAAGTCCCTTTTGCTCTTGCAAAAGCGTCTACAAACACAGCAGATGAGAAAGGTGCTGCACCCCATACCTCTATCATTATACGTGGCAGGCTGATGCTTAAAATAAGGTTTGTGCATCACAGATTTTCTGACAGCAATATGAAGGTCTTGTAAGTGATTCTTTGGTGGTTTTCTCCAGAAAGGTTGACTGCCATCATTCTCACACCTTGGATTACGTTTCTTCCTTACAGTGGCATCTGGAGCATATAGGTATTCAGTTTGAATCCTATAGGTCATATCCCAGTTCCCTGGAGTTGCTTATAAAAACTCGGAGACATGCATTTTTTCATTGCAGAATCTAGTGGTAAGGTGCCGCTTTAAGGGTCTGCTGAAGCATCATACTCTGGAAAGGGGACCTCAGACCTTCTTAGGATCTGATCATGGGTCTGATAGCCCTTTCTCACTTGCCCTTTGAGACTCTGTGGCCACATGAAATGTCAATCTCCTCCCCTTGAGGAGTGATTTCTGGTTGAGGTCATGGAAGCCTAAATGGTGAGTTCCAAACATTTTTGGCAGAGAAAACATCTAGTGTTTCGCGAGAAGAATGTGTTTTTTAGGACCCATGCCACATTATTTGGATAATTAAATGTCCTTTCATAACCTATTCACTAAGAGGGAACTTATCTGGGTTTAAGAAGGTTATTGAATGCTATCTGTACAAAACTAAAGTTTTCCGGTCCCTGAATCATCTCTTTGTTATGTATGGCAGTCCTTCGCCTGGAAAAAAGCATTTGAAAGATTTCCCACGTCCATTGGGTTTGGCAAGCTTTGTGGAGGCATATAATGTTCAATCAATGATCAAATGACCATTAGGGATAACTCATGTGCATTCTGTAAAGTCAAGATTTGTGTTGATGGCAAACTAATACTATGTGCCCTTAGATGCATTCTGCAAAGCTTTTGCCTGGTCAATCCCACATGCATTTACCAAGCATTACTGTCTAGATACAGGATCCCAATTGGAGGCTCCTTTTTGCAAGACAGTGATCATAGACATCTTCCCAAAAACGTCTTCTATATGTTTTGTAATCAGTCTGGTTCTCTTCTTTGCAATCGAACATTGCAGGCTGCTCCAGAAAAAGACTGTCTTTATGGGCCACCTTGGAGCAGCCTCCAACAGTCAGGATTTTTCCCCTATGGCATATGTCTCCACCACATCCCCTCTACCGTCACACATTGTCCAGTGCTCCACAGCTATGGGATTGGGCTTCCTCTGGGCTTTTACCCCCTGTTTCATCCATCCACAGCTTTACCACCCTTCCTTCATCACCCCCTCCCTGCCATGGTAATCCTGTCCCCACTCCCCCCTGGCCAGTCCTACCTGAAGCAAACAGGCCCAATCACCCCCACCAGTTCATTCACACTACCTGCTCCCCCACGACTTGCTGCTTTGGGGCCGCTGCGCGTCTGGAGGGCATGCAATCGTTTCTAGGTGCCGCTTTCTGGGCAGTCTCTTTAAGAGGCAGCACAATAAATATGGTGTATCATCTATCCCAGATGTCTGCATGTACAGGGCAAAAGTAACCAGGAGGTTCAAGTTACTCACTGGTGTTACCCTTGTACTGAGAGTCCAAATCCCATTAATAAAGACGCCAATCCTACCATTGCACATTGTTTGTAGTGTCGTTCGTGGATTTGACGGGACTGAGCTTTTGAAATTGGTGCATGCATAAGTGATACATGAGCTCCGTCCTGGTGGAACTAAGCAAGAGCATAGGCTCCCCATGATAGAATAACGCGTTGTGAGAAACGCTTTGATCTCTGCATCAAGAAAACGGATATGCAATGAACAATCAGTACAATAGCCAATAAAGTAGCTTCTTCACTATCTTTTAAATAAGTTACCATGTCTCTTCTCTGTTGTAATATCTGGAAGGTCATAAAATAATGCTGCATATTTTTCGAATTCAACACGATTACATTTTCTCTCCATTTGTTTTCCTTTTTTATACAATGTGAATTCAAACGGGTATGATTTTTCCTAACTATATACAGAATGTCGTAATAATACAAAAAAACACATTAGTGCTTTGGTTGCAATTTGCCTCAGTATATTATTGGCACGCTCTAATCACGACTTGCCCAGACAGAAGAACACTTATTTCCTAATGTTAAGCATACAGACTATTTTGAAAAATGAAACTTGGCTCAGTAGAATATCTCCCTTTGTAAGGCCCCTGGGTATTCACTCATTTAACCTGTACGAACAAGAATCTTGCACACTAAATTGCTGTTCAGCAATTCTGGTTCGTCTCCCCGGAGGCTTGCTAGAGAGACAACCCCCTCACATACGACGCGTATTTATGGTAACTTGCTATTCCAGAAACATTTTTTTCATTCTTTCCATGACGTAGTTTGCTGGTCCACGATGAATCCAGGTTCCACAAAATGTTTTCTTAGCGAATGCTCATGCTGTTTACAAGTTAACTCGCTTCTAAATGTACTTATTGAAACCCCCTTTAAGGAGTACTCTGTGTAGCTCCATTTTCATTTCAGATGCTACTTATTGCATGGGTTTGCTCATTCTCAACAAGGATTATCACTAGGTATGATAGCGGCAGCATTAGCATAATATTGATAATACTAATGAGATTTAAGTCCATATGTGTATGTATTCTGTGTTTGTGCCCTACCTATTTAGGAAATTGTACAGGGCCATCATATGTGAATTGTTGTACACAAACATTAATTTCAGTAGATACTCCCATAACAGCAACATCTTCATACAACCATTCCATACAACCATTGTTAAACACATACAAATGCATGAATAAATAAATACAAGCTGTGTACAATGACTCATACGATTGCCCTACATAAAATATATTATCCTCGTTAAACCACAAGCAGATACTGAAAGTAATCGCCAGCGATCTCAGTATACTCGGGCCCCAATTTACAGAAAAAACACTAAGGCTGTGCAAAATAATGAGTGTGAGCGCCAACATTGCATGTTCCAAATGTACTGTGCCAGGAGCTGATTCACAACTGAAATGTGTGCAGAAATTGACACCGAAAAACAGGGTATCATGAACATAACACTGTTGAAGGACTCTGCGCCAATATGTGGAAGTGTGACATTGGCCGGATCAATGGGAAAGAAGTAATCGCAGATAATTTACCAGCATTCACCATTACGTACACACCTCTTTTGCGTCCAACAAGTCCTCATCCCAGTACCTCCACTAATCTACACCCCCAATCCTGCATAAAGGCCGCACCCACAAGTACTGCCACTAATAGGCATCGCCGAATCCCACATTAAGGCTGCATGCACAAGTCTTGTCCCAGTACCTCCACTAATCTACACCCCCAATCCTGCATAAAGGCCGCACCCACAAGTACTGCCACTAATAGGCATCGCCGAATCCCACATTAAGGCTGCATGCACAAGTCTTGTCCCAGTACCTCCACTAATCTACACCCCCAATCCTGCATAAAGGCCGCACCCACAAGTACTGCCACTAATAGGCATCGCCGAATCCCACATTAAGGCTGCATGCACAAGTCCTTGTCCCAGTACCTCCACTAATCCGTGCCCCCATTCCTAAATGTAGGCCTCATCCACAAGTCCTTGTCCCAGTACCTTCACCAATCTGCGCTCCACAATCTGCTTCACTCTATGCCCACTCACCCTCCTCTCAGTATTAGCCCCAACAAGGTGCAAACTGACATTGATGCACTACAAATACACATAACCCAATGGCCACTCTTCTATTGAAGGGTACTTACAGCAGGTGTTGGATGAAATGTTACATATCTGAGTGAAATCCTTCTGAATCTGCTTGCAGCAGAGATCCATAATGAAGCCTCAGTCCACTCCCACATAATTTGGCTACAACACTCTATTAACAACAGCTCACTGGATGTCACATCCATCACTGGATGTCACATCAATACCCCTTGCACATAGGAACACAGCAATTGCACTCTCACTGATGGACTATTCCTGTTGGTTGCTAGCACACACTCAGGAACTGTTGTAAAAAGTGTACAGTCGGTTAGGGAGAATTCTCAGAAATGCACTAATTCCTCTCTATCTTAGAGACCCCTAGCTCTTTTGCTGGACTCTAGGACTTTCATTTTTTTGCCTGGAGAGAGTGGGGCCCTTTTCTTCCCACTCTCTAATGTATTTTAATGTGATTGTGAGCTCTGTGTTTCTTTTGGTTGTGGAGTCTGACAAACTCCATCAGCATCATATTTTCACATTGTGTCACACAACACCTTCAGTGCAGTGGCACAGGGACGTCTTTTGGATTTCCACAGGTTTAGATACCTTCTCTTGGATAAACTACTGTTTCCAAGAGCAGTGAAGTGAAATTGACTTCACTTACATTGTAGCTTTCTAGACCCAGCACACACTATCTTACACAAGGGTGCTGGGAGGGTTACTTAGTATCCCCTTTGTCTAGCTTCTCATGTAACATGTTTATGTTACCCATTCCTCAATGAATGACTGTGGCAGTGGTTTACTTTTAACTACTGTGGTGTGCATTTACCACAGGCTGTGTTCGCACCTGCAGTAAAGCACCCAAGGGTGCTGTTTTTCTCAAAATGGCCATGGTCTTCTTTTTTCGCCATTTATTTGTGGAAAGGTCCTTTTTGAAATTTACTCTACGTGCCAAATCAGGTTTGGTTTCTTTGTTTGTTTTGCTTTTGGCAGGATTTAAGAGTGAATCCTGCCTCTTCCTCCGGGGTGTCTGGCGGGGAAGGAAGCTAGGGAGGTGCCTGAAACTCCCTGTGCTTAGTCTCATAGGAGACAAGAATGCACTCTTAGGTGACTGGCCATCTGGCTGTCCATCAAGGACAGTCACCCTGCTGGGTGACTGACAGCTAGTCTGGAATGGATGGGACAAACCTGCGTAAAAGGTGAGTCGACCACTTGATGAAAGAATCTGAAGAAGAACTTGAAGAGGACGCTTGCTGCAACTCCTGGACCATTGGTTTGCCCGGTGAAGCCTGCTGCTGTGCTGAAACTCCAATTTTGTTTTGATTAGAGAAGCCCTGCAAGGATGATTTCTCCCCTTGAGTTTGTGGGACTAATCAACTCAAAAGTAAGCCACCTGGACATCCTCTCAGAGCTGGTTGAAAATTCCACTGCAGTTGCTGCTGGAGCTGAATAGCCAGGCAGAGGAACACCAGATCGTGTGCATTGCTTTTAAGCTAGCCAAAAGCTCCAGGAAGATCCTCCGGACTATCAGGAAGCAGGACTGACTGAGCCTGAGCCACCTCAACAGAGTGCTGGACCCCAGATACAAGGAAAGCCTATCTCGACAGCCAGGAACCACGGTGTTGCTATTGACGGTAGACACGAGGAGCTGAAACACCGAAGTGCCACTTATTTGAAGATTGCTAGTTGCGTTCGTTTACTGGCCCATTGTAGTGCAGGAGTCCCCAGATGTCCTCCCTCTAGTCCCCACAACTGAGGCCCAGGAACACCAGGATCGCCATCTGCTGCACTTTTCTTCAACCTAAAAGTACTGTACAGTTTAAGAGAACTTACCTCTTGCTGTGTAACTGCACTTGTTCTTTGTTGGTGAGACTAGTTGTGGTTTCTCTGTAGAGTTGCTGGCAGTTTCTTTACTTCACAAGCCTAAACAGCTTGTGGCCCTGCTTTGATTTCTTCTTTGCTACAAAGACTTCTAAAACATTGTGCAAGGCTTTTACTCATCTGCAAGAAGTGCTTCGGCGCACCTAGACATTTGCCCAATTGACTTTGGCCTAGCCTGGCTCCCGGAATGACTCTTCTTCCCTCTGACATTGTGTTTTGTCTTTCTTCCAGGAAGGGGTTAACTGACTTTGCATTAGGGGGTTACCAAAAGTACTTACCTGCTTCAGAATATTTGTGTGCTCTCTTGTTCTTTTCTAAAAACCTTCTTTGTTGACAAACTCCTAAGTCTGAGTCTAAATGCAAACAGTGGTATATTAATGTCCACATTGTCCTACTTACTAAAGTCACCTTAGGGTGTAGGAAGTGTCTGTGTGCCATCCAAAAAGGGTACCTACTGATTTAGAAATATTAAGAGTGTGTTTTTTTGAGTGTATCTGTGTGTTACTATTATATTGCCCCCTTCTGAAGAAGGCTTACTTTAACTGACTGTTAAATAAATTAATAATTGTTTAATCAAGAAACCTTGTGTGTAAGAGTTTATTTGAATATTTGTAACTGTGAATCTCTGTGTAACTCCCCTACAGCTCACATGGACACCTCTTCAGATAAGACTGACTGCTCAACACGCTACCAACCCGTTTAGTACCATAAATCTGTTTAGTACAGAATTATACAGGCTTATACCAAAGACTGGGTTCCTATTGCCAGGAAGTCAGGGTTGTAGTGCACTCAAAGGGTACTGCGTACAATCTTGCCTGACACTGTTGGCAGTGGTGGGATATATTGTAGTGTTGTTACACTAAGAATTTGCTTTGCTTTTTTTCAACTAAAAAACTTCACAAGGCTATGCTCCACTAGAAAAACAATTGTAACATGCCAAATATAGATAACTTCAGTTAGGAAGCACTGATCATTTTGATAGTAGAGCAACTGAAAGAAATGTGTAAAGTCAGGAATCTCCCTGATAAATGAAAGAAAAATGAACATAATGCAATGAATCATCGAAGTCTGGGTAGTAGGCCTGTCATACCTACTAACCCAGGAAATGTGGGAAGTGATATTGGGGATGATAACGCAGATTTTAACTCTGATGTCTTAGAAGAGTCAGAAGAGGGAGAGGAGTCCCAGGAAGGGAGCCCCCCTTTGCTTCAACATGCCCTTTTTCCTCACCTTTAGCCACTGGGACCCCACAAGGTCCATCACTGAGTCCATAATAATCTTTTGAAATAATTAGACTTGAGTTAGAATTCAAAAGATTAAAAATTCAAGCTGAAACCAAACATCGGGACATCAAACTCAGGGAACTAGAAATGCAACGTGTTCTTGAAATGAAGAAATTGTCCCTTGAAAACGTTTCTATCCCAGAGTCCTCTAAGTCTTCCAGTCCAAAGAGAGCTTGCATGCCTAAAGAAGCAGAGAGTATGTATGATGTGAAACTTGATATTTGTGATTGGTTGGGTGTTTTTGAATATAATTATGGAATCAAGGGTTTCACATGGAATCAGTTGGCTTTTGTCTAGGCTCCCCCAGGTTGCAACTGGTGCTGTAATGGAGGTGGGGGAACTTGAAAGATTTGATTATGGAAATGTGAAGCTAGCTTTGATAGCTAGATTTGGGAAAACTCCTTCCCAGTACCCAGGTCCACACTGCCTCCTTAGCCTTCATCCCTGAGGGAGAAGTTCATATGGCAAGTGTCAACTTTCATCTATTGGCTAAAGACCCCATTGGAGTCTCAGCCAGTGTTTCTTTAGTGTCCGTGGGTCTGTAGGAACAGCAGAATTTAGAGGTGTATAACTCTATACCAGATAACACAAAAGAATATTACAAGGACAGTGTACTTGTGAATGGACAGGAGAGTCCTGCCATTAGAGACACTGGGGCCAGCATTACAGTGGTGGAGGAAACCTTTTTCAAACCTGAGGATGTTGCTAAGGCACCCAAAGGCCCCACTATGCTTGCTGGAGGCCCAATCCATATAGTTCCAATACTGTTTATTTTTTTAATTGTGTTATTGTATCTTTAGTTATAAGCTTCAACACAAACCGAGATCAATAAAAAAAGAAAGGAGAGCAAACATTATAGAAACAAAACCATAAAACATATCAACATAGTCAGTACAGTAAAAACTTGACATTCTTACACATATGATTATTAAAGCATTAGAATCATATATAAATCTTAAAGACAGAACTTGACCACAGTAGAAAGAAGTATCCTATATCACATACATCATTATCCAATGCAGTTATATGAACATATACTAGATCTTATTAAGGCTTAATTAATCGTAAGATCAAAAAGATTATTTTCAGCATAGATACCTATCACATTGTCTTGTCAAGATCTATCAACAATTTCACATCATCCTAATATTTGCGTAGGTATTCATGTGCATGTTTCCAGATTAGGGTAATGGCAATAATCAGATCTTTGCTATACCCTGACAGTCATCTGAGCCAGAACACCTCTGAAGTAATATATTCTTCTTCTTATTTAAATATTGCAAAGTATTCGTTGTATATAGGTCTCATTTTAACACAACACGTCAGTATGTGCCTAGCAGATACTATGCAGTTACTACCAGCTCTCATCCAGTGTAACAATATGACTGTAAGGACACCTGTCAGTGTACAATGTGAGGTGCCTGGGAGAGTTATGTTGGGGAATAACTTAAAAATTCTTGGAGTTGTTTCAAGCACCCCACGACCTCACAGTAAAAGGAAGCAGGAACAGACTAGGAAGGCCAGAGAGCTCACTTCAGATGACTCTCAGTGGGTTGTTACAGAGGAACCTTTAACACCCAGTCCACAGGAAGAGCAAACTTCTAGTTCCAGGAGAGAAAAAAAAGAGACAAAGGGGAAACCCAAAGTCTCAGGAAACAAAAAAGGGGCACTCCTGTGCACAACACTAGGACATCCCCGAGAGGACAGTCCCCAGTAACACCTGTGACTCCTCCACCAGCTGAGGCTGGGTGTGAGGTTCAACCAGAGGACGGTGAATCAGCTACTGATGACACAGAGCTGGAAGAAGACCTTCCCCCTATTGGAGATCTGGATCCTAAAGACCATCCTGAGCTGCAGACTTTACTTGCAGAAGGTGACCCCGGTAGGGCAGACTTCAGCAGAGGTCAAAGAGAGTGTCCTACTCTTGAAGGACTTCGCCAATAGGCAGCTTCCCAGCTGGAAGGGCAAGAGCCAGGGAAGCACAGGCTGTACTGAGAGGATGGCCTCCTTTACAGTGAGCCTATTGAGTCTACCCCAGGGGACTACATAAGACGTGTAGTGCCTCAGGAGGTGAGACCTCCGTTTCTTCAGTTAGCCCACGTGATTCCTTTGGCTGGTCACTCAAGCTTTAAGAAGACAAAGGAAAAGATTTCTTTTTATTTCTACTGTACTAAGATTGGGCCTGATGTAGATAAGTTCTGTAGAAGCTGTCACACTTGTCAGACTCTGGCAAGAGTGGAGCCAAGAATGTGGCACCTTTGGTACCTCGCCCGAGGGTGGGATACCTTTTGAGAGGGTAGGAATCAACAGTGTTGGTCCCGTAGACCCTCCCACATCTTCAGGCAACCATTTTAAATTGGGTGTGGTAGACCATGCTACCAGGTATTCTGAAGCCATACCTATGAGGACTGTTACTGCTCAGGCAGTGGATAAGGCCCTACTTGGTATTCCTGAGGAGGTTATCTCTGACAGGGGATCCAACTGTATGTCCCACTACATGCAAGCCATGTGGAAAAACTGTGGAGTGACCTACAAGTTTCAACCATCCTACCATCCTAAACCAATGGGTTGGTGGAGAGGTTTAATAGAACTATGAAGAGCAAGATAGGTGCTTTAGAAGAACCCCTTAGAAGAAAGTGGGACCTTCCAATACCATGCCTTGCCTTTGCTTCTCTTTGCTTATAGAGAAGTCCCTCAAGAAGGGTTTGGCTTCAGCCCCTTTGAGCTTCTCTATGGTGATCCGGTTGGAGGTCCATTGGCCCTAATCAAGGAGGGGTTGGAGAGTGCTCCTTCCCACAAGCCAGTGTGAGTCACTGACTATGTGTTAGGTCTCTGAAGGAGAATGACACACATGATGACAGAAGCTTCAGATAACTTCAAAGCAGGTCAGGCTCTGGTGAAGCATTGGCATGACCAGAAGGTCAACATGGTTGAGTTTACTCAAGACCAGCTAGTTCTAGTTATGGTACCTACAAGGCAGAGGTCCTTACAGAACAAATGGATTGGGCCCTTCAAGGTTGTGGGAATACTTGGAGAGGTCAATTATTTGGCGTACTTAGGCAATCCTAAGGTGGCCCCCAGGGTCTTTCACAACAACTGCTTAAAGGTCTATGTCTTGTGAGGGAGGAGAGGGTTTTGGGCCCCCCTCCATTCTACACACTTCCTGGGTAGGCCCAGCAGCAGCTGCTGTGGGTCCAGGGTCCCAGCCCAGAGCACCCGTGCGAGAACACCCCTAGGAACTGTGACCCCCCTCAGGACAGCATGAAACCAGAGTTGATCGAGCCTCCATTTTGGAAGCTACCGACTCCATTTTGTAATGACAAAACAGTCGTGAAATTAAAACGCAGACCCACAGTTCACCCAGTCAGACTCACCTAGTGATCAAGCTACTCCCCTCACCTCCTGCCCTCTGCTGTCTCTGCAGTTGTTCAGTTCTCATGAGAGACTAGCCACGAGAATGCAACTTTACACTGTATCTTCTGCCTTCCATCTTACTTCATTGACCCTGACATGGCCCAGCACAAGGGCCAGCACAAAAGTCATTAATCTCTATGAACCTGTCCCCCACCCAGCCGACCCTAGCCATAAAGAATACTGTCCCCACATTCCTTAAAACAAAGATCAAACAGTTGAAGCAACCCCCAAGTATATTTGATTGTTCGCGCCTTAGTGAAACAAGAGCCAAAGTGTCTTTCATCATGCAGTCAGAAAATGTTGCTCATGGGCCGGTTTATATCTCATGCAAAATAGTGTAAGGATTGTAGTGGAATAATAGGTATGGTAACGCACTATATAATATGTGTGTAGTAGAAAGCCCTAATGTTAGAATTCAGTTATAAAAGTATGATGTATAGTAACGTATGGTGTGATTCTGCTAATGGAAATGGATTGCTGTAATGACATGCATAGCCAACATAACTCTGTACACGCCAGCATAAAGCTAACTCATCTTTTAGTTTAACTGTGAATACATGAATGCTATTGTGTGAAATTAATACCGCAACCAATTGCTCTGACTAGAATTTCCATATTACGAGGATATGCGTTAAGGCCACTTGTGCAGAACCTGAACCATGGACTGTTAAGTGTCGAATGGACACTAACCCTGGCATACGTCTACTTTCCTAGTGAGGTTTGTAACAATGCAGATATTTAGCTCAATAGAAATATAGTATGCTTTAAACAAATATAACCAGAATCTAAAGTAATAGACCACGTGTAAAGAGCCCGTATGTAAAACCTGTTTCTGAAGGCCCTGTATCTTTATGCAACGCGGAATTATACCGCAAAGGTGTTTCGATTCCCCTCCACCCTTTGTGGCGTCAAAGTAGATTAGCAAGGATTTATTGGTGTTTTGAACAACCGACCACTAACCCCCCACAATGAGATTTATGCCCATAATGGTATGTGCCTCTTGTGACCTGTTCTTAAGTATAGTTCCAGTCTTAAATGTAGAGCCCTCTTTGTTGTTTATCAGATGGACATTCCAGACCATGCAATGACTTCAAAGGCCTCACCTCTTTAGCCAATACATTTTGCATTGTATCAACACACAGTTAAGATGCCTACCAACAGATCGAGTGCTACATTTAATGGTTATATTTTGACCTATGTCCACAGATAAATTAACCTGTACTTGGAAAACGCTCTTCTTAAGTGTCTAAGCGTACAAGTCTTTGAGCTCACCAGACAGGCGGATTATGGTAATGAATTAATGGGAATGTGTGGCCACAAGGGCAAATGTCAAATGTAGCATGTAAACAGCGCAACAAGTTGCCGATTCCACATGCCAGCTCGATGAGCCCAGATGACCGATTGACCCGAGAAGCGTCATCACTGCACCACGTGTTCTCAAGCCAAACAAGCGCCACCAGCCCTATGGCACCTATAGGTGTTTGCCCCTAGTGACCAATCCCAATCTATCATGTGCCGCTTAGGCCTTCTCCCTGTTTGATGACAATATTGTTGTGTAAAAGCAATTTGTAACATGTTTTCTGCAGAGCGCTCTCGGCGTGAGCAGAGTAGATTCTGCTTCCCTATTTAGATAAAGCCTTTTCTTAACATCAGCACTTGGTCTAGGTCTCATTCCCTCCTGGGATTCGACTTGATTGACTCTATTGAGTGAATTGACTGTATTTTTGGGGGCCTCTCACTTTCATTCTCTAGACCAGAACTGGGAGCTTTGCTTCTAGCCTATGCTCAGGAGGAGGAGAGTGAGCCTCTTCCTAACCTCCTCTGGGGACAACCTTTACATGGAAAGATAAAAGGAGTCAATCTCTCTTCTGATCTGACACTGGAACAACAGGAGTAGTGCAAAATTCTGTTAAATCAGTTTGCCCCCCTGTTTTCACTATCACCAGGCTTGACCCCTTGGGACCAGCATGAGATTCTCACTGGTGACTGTTTACCTGTTAAAAGCAGAGGTTACAGGATGTTAGACCATGTAAGAACCCACATAAAGGAAGAGGTCAACAAAATGCGTGATCTTGGGGTAATAGAGCCCTCCACCAGTCCATGGCCTAGTCCAGTTGTGCTAGTGCCAAAAGAAGGATCCAAAGAGTTGAGATTATGTGTGGACTATAGAGCTCTTAATGCAGTTACCACGACTGATGCCCATCCTTTACCTAGGACAGATGAGCTGGTGGACAAACTTGGTGCAGCCAAGTTCCTCAGGACATTTGACCTAACATCATGCTATTGGCACATAGCTCTGACAGACCATGCCAAGGAGAAAACTGCATTTTTAAACCCAGGAGGCCTCTACTAGTTCAAGGTTTTGCCTTTTGGACTAAAGAATGTACCTGCTACATTCCAAAGGATAGTCAATCATGTTCTGAATGGGATGGGGGACTTCTGCATGGCATGCCTGGATGACATTGCAGTGTTCAGCCCTACTTGGATAGAGCATATTGACCACTTAGGATATGTATTGCAGGCTCTTGAGCAGGCCAATCCGACCATAAAGGCAAGTAAATGTCAAATTGGTCAGAGTAAAGTGGTCTACCTTGGACATGAGGTAGGAGTAGGTGAAATAAGGCCATTGCCTGGCAAAGTATAAGCTGCACAAGTCTGGGCCAACCCTACTAGTCAAATCCAAGTGAGAGCCTTTCTAGGTCTATGGGACCATAGCTTCTCCCTTGAATTTGATCTCCTCACCCACATTCCCCGAGAAGGTCAGGTGGGATGCGGAGGGCACTAAGGCATTTGGAGGACTTAAGAAAGCCCTTTATCAAGCTCCAGTCTTAAGAACTTCTGACTACAACCAATCCATTATTGTACAAACAGATGCTTCCAATACAGGTCTAGGTGCAGTTCTGAGTCAGTTGGATGAAAAAGGCAGGGAACACCCAATCTGCTTCATCAGTAGAAAACTGAAGGACCCTGAACAAGGTGGGCAACCATAGAACATAAATGAATTGCCATTGTGTGGTCTTTTTAGAAGTTTAGACCATACTTGTAAATTGTTAAGATGGTCACAGGAATTTGATTTTACCATTTTACCAAAATGCTGATGGTTTCTCCAGAAAGTATGACTTGCTGGAGTAAGGAGATTCATTCAGGGGTGGATTAAATCCTCCTGTCCCTTAATCTGGGGGGGATGAGTGTTAAGGAGAATTCTCAGAAATGTGCTAATTCCTCTCTCTCTACCTTAGAGAACCCTAGCTCTTTGGCTGGCCTCTAGGACTTTTTACCTGGAGAGAGTGAGACCCTTTTTCCCACTCTCTCGTGTAGTTGAATGTGATTGTAAACTATGTGTTCCTTTTGGTTGTGGAGTCTGACAAACTCCATAGGCATCATATTTTTACATTGTGTCACACAGCACCTTCAGTGCAGTGGCACAGGGAAGTCTTTTGGATTTCCCATGGTTTAAATACCTCCTCTTGGATAAACTACTGTTTCCAAGAGCAGTGAAGTGAAATTGTCTTCACTTACATTGTAACGTTCTAGACCCAGCACACACTATCCTACAGTGGGGTGCTGGAGGGGTTACTTAGTATCCCCTTTGTCTAGCTTCTCATGTAACATTTGTATGTTACCCTTTCCTTGATGAATGGCTGGTGGCAGTGGTTTATTTTTAACTACCGTGGTGTGCATTTACCATGGGCTGCGTTCTTTGTGGAAAGGTCCTTCTCAAGATTTACTCTGCACGCCAAACCAGGTTTGGTTCCTTTGTTCATTTTGTCTTTGGCGAGATTCACGAGTGAAGCCTACCTCTGGCTCCAGGGTGTTTGGCGGGGACAGGAAGCGAAGGAGGTGCCCGAAACTCCCTGTGCTTAGTCTCCTAGGAGACAGGAATGCACTCGTGTTGACAGCCAGACAGCTGTTCTGTTAAAATAAAGTGTACTTGTACCTTAGTACTTGTGACTGGTATATTTCTATTATGTGGTATTAAGCCTCCATATTCTTTAATCTTTTATGGTGCCTGACAGCTAGGCTGGAAAGAATGGGAGAAACCAGCATAAAAGGCGAGGCTTTTTGGCTTGGAAGGCAGAGTCGACCACTGGACGAAGGAATCCGAAGAACTTGAAGAGGATGCCTGCTGAAAATCCTGGACCATTGGTTAGCCAGGTGAAGCCCTGCTGATGTGCTGAAACTCCAGTTTCGTTTTGACTAGAAAAGCCCTGCAAGGACGACGTCTCCCATTGAATTGGTGGGACCAATGAACTCCAAAGTAAGCCACCTGGACATCGTCTCGGAGCTGGTTGAAAATTCCACTGCAGTTGCTGTTGGAATCAAATAGCCAGGGAGACAAACACCAGATCGTGTGCTTAGCTTTTAAGCTGGCCAAGAGCTCCAGGAAGATCCTCGGACTCCCAGGAAGCAGGACTGACCGCGCCTGAGCCACCTCAACAGAGTGCTAGACCTCAGATGCAAGGAAAGCCCATCTCGACAGCCAGGAACTGCAGTGTTGTTATTGACGGTAGATGCGAGGAGCTGAAACACTGAAAAGCCACTTGTTTGAAGATTGACGGTTGCGGTCAGTAACCGGTCCATTGCAGTGCAGGAGTCCCCAGATGTCCTCCCTCTTGTCCCCACGACTGAGGCACAGGAACACCAGGATCTGCAGAGCTGCACAGGAACAGAAGCCATCTGCTGCACTTTTCTTCAACCTAAAGGTACTGTACAGTCTGGGAGAACTTACCTCTTTTTGTGTAACTGCACTTGTTCTCTGTTGGTGAGACTTCTTGTGGTTGCTCTGTAGAGTTGTTGACAGCTTCTTTATTTCAAAAGCCTAAACAGCATGTGGCCCTGGTTTGATTTGTCCTTTGCTACAAAGACTTCTAAAACATTGTGCTAGACTTTCACTCACCTGCAAGAAGTGCTTCAGCTCACCTAGACTTTTGCCAATTGACTTTGGCCTAGCCTGGCTCCCTGATTGACTCTTCCCTCTGACATTGTGTTTTGTCTTCCTTCCAGGAAGGGGTTAACTAACTTTGCATTGGAGGGTTACCAAAAGTTCTTACCTGCTTCAGAATATTTGTGTGATCTCTTGTTCTGTTCTAATAACTTTTTTTTCTTTGACAATCTCTTAAGCCTGATTCTAAATGCAAGCAGTGGCACAGTAATGTCCACAGTATTCTAGTTACTAAAGTCACCTTAGGGTGTAGGAAGTGTCTGTGTACCATCCCAAAAGGGTACTTGATGATTCAGAAATGTTAATAGTGTTTATTTTGGAGTGTATTTGTGTGTTACTATTATATTGCCCCCTTCTGAAGAAGGTTTACTCTAAGTGACTGTTAAATAAATTAATAATTGTTTAATCAAGAAACCTTGTGTGTATAATCAAGAAACCTTGTGTGTAAGAGTTTATTTGAATACTTGTCACTGTGAATCTCTGTGTAACTCCCCTACAGCTCACATTGACCCCTCTTGAGATAAACCTGGCTGCTCAACACGCTACCAACCTGTGTAGTACAGATTCATACCAAAGGTTGGGTTCCTATTGTCAGGAGGTCAGGGTTGTTGTAGTACATCCAAAGGGTACTGCATACAATCTTGCCTAATACAGTCACATACCCAACAGTAAAGGATCTCCAAACCCACTCACAGACCCTAGAAGGTGCTGAACATGCTTGCAGGCCTTTCTCAGTATGATGGTGGTGTCAGGCTTACAATGTTTATAGGTTCAAGGACACCTTGACCACCCATGAACTAGTTTTGTGTTGACCACTTATCTTCCTTGACTATCCAGGACTGTGTCTTGCATGAACTACACCTTACAGTAACCTCCTCCAATGTAATTACTTGGAAGCGGTGCTGGTGGTTCCAGGACAGTCAACTCTTCCATGGCTTCCTCTTGGATCACACTCATCTGCTGAACAACAGTCAACCACATGGTTCTTGCTGCTATCCCTTGGTCATTTGTTGTTCAGTTTATATAGTCCTCATGTGAGGTGGAAAGCCATTGAATCAAAGGGGGATATAGCATCCATTTGTATTCACAATACCAATGCAATGGGCACATCCACATGGGGGTGTACCAAATTTCAGCTTCGCATGAGTATTCAGTGGAAATTTTACCCAAAATCTAGATATTTGTCTTTGGCTGAATACCTTTTTGAATCCTCACTCGAAGCCGAAGTCCACTTTCTTTGATTAGATATCATCTCTCTGTTTAAGAGATGATAGCCAATCACAATGAGTGGCCTTTCTGGGGGAAGGCTGCAGTAGCCAACAAGCAAGTAGTTTATTGGCTGCTGCAGCCCCCCTGACAGTGCTTGCTTGCGCTCGTCTCCAAGGCTTACCTTGGAGATGCTAAAAAAAAATGCTGGGATGGAAGGCTGCAACGGCCAATAAGATACTTGCTTGTCTTACACCGGCATTATTTTTCGGACACAATTTTACTCATGGAGATTCTACAAAGGAAAATCCTTGGAGACTCAGTGTGCGCAAAACACATTTTTCACACTAGAGAGGTGGAATTAACATGACACCACTTCACTGGTGTACAGAACGTATTTTCATAATGTTCCTCCAACAGTAACTAATATACTGCTTGAGGCATGGTATGGAAATGGTGCCGCATTTTCCTATTGGTAGGTACATGAACATTTTCTGATCATTTTAATTTTTAAACCAATTAGGAAATGCTCATGTACCCAAAGGAAAATTGTGTACCATTTCCATAACGTTCCTCCAGTGCTGAAGGTAAATTACGGGGATGGTCCACCATTTTCCTATTGGTAAATGAACATTTTCAGATCAGTTTAATTGTTAAACCAATTAGAAAATGTTCATGTATCCATTGGAAAGTTCTGCACCATTTCCAAAACCTGCCTCCAGCAGTATATTATAGCGTAATATACTGATGGAGGCAACATACTTCTGGCAGTATATAATATGCTGCTGGAGGCACATTATGGAAATTAACTATTTGATCCAATTATCCACCTTCGACTGAAAACCTGTGCCAACTCTTCAGTATTCGGACAAATATTAATGTTACTATTGTGACTGGACAGAAGTGAATGAGCTATCACCAGATTCCTCAAATATCCCAGCACTGGAGAACATCTGACCGTACACCTAAACAAATGTGTTCCCATGCTCATACTCCCAATCAAAAAATGTCTCCCCACATCTCCACCAGTAGACACATAATTCAAAACATACTCAACCACCACAGATACATCAAAAGCAAACATGCAATGCCCCTGCACCATAAATGGCATCAGTCACCATAGCTTGCTACCCACACCCTTGTAATGTTCCCTTCCCTACCGGCAAAACCCAGTTCCACATGGGCAATTAATTCAAAGTAATGACACTATGCCTACCTCAAATAATAACACCATGAATCAACATCCATGAAACATTTACAAAGGAAGTGCCATGCCAACCACAGCATACATGTTTGACACACCCACACACACCATGTAAACAAATGAACCCCATGCCTGAATGTCAAAGCACAGAGGTTACTTAGCAACAGATGTGTAGCATAAACACTTGAAACTCATGCAACTCTAAACATGTCACCTCCCTACATCAACCATATACCACATACACACATTGGCCATGAAGGCATCATACTAATCATCACACTCACCTAAAACACGCACCAATGTACCTCTGCAAATAGGCCACAACCACTATGAGCCACATAGCATGCCCTAAAACTACATGCCAACTATAGGACATATTCAGTTGGAGATCAAGTGAAACGAAGGGTGTACATGCCCAAAGAAGCACAAAAGCACACATACATCAGCAGGGACTGCTTCACATGGCACAAAGAGATGTCAAACTGTTGAATTGAATAATAAAATAGTGATGTATTAATGATAACATATTTACAAATATGGATAATCAAAAATGTTATATGCAAAAACAAAAAATAGAATAAAAGGAAGCCTAACACTACATAAATATGTACATAAGTCAGCAGGCTAATTCAATGATATGTGTGCCAGGGCCAATTCTCCCTCAACATCCGACTCTTTCGGGTGAGCCTCTGTTTTCTAAGGAAGGGCTTGTAATGCCTCCCTCATCCTTGACTCAATCTCCACCGCTGCCCTGCAAGACTCCTCCAGAATGGCACCCAGCACTCCTGAACCAACCTCTCTGCATCCTCGGCCCTGGCAATTGCCACCTCATGTGCCCGCTGCCTCTCCTCAACCTGCTGCAATGAGCCGCTGGTGAAGGAACTGCCTCAGATTGAATGACGGGGGAGTACTGCACCTGCACTGCAATCACTTGCCTGGGATTCCTCCAGCCTGTTCCCCTGTTGATTCCTGGACAAGGTCTGAGACCATCTTATCTGTCTGTGTACCAATGTCCACTTCCACCAGAGACACAGGCACCTCCAGATTCTCCAATGTCAGGACAGGGGTACAGGAGCTCATTTATATTTCTTTATTTATTTCAGTTGTTAAATAACACACCACATCGCCCGTAGGCCTCAAGGTGCGCGTCATGTTGTTGACTGACATGGATGCCTCAGTTGAGGTTGACTGTGGCTTGGATGAGGAGAATGCAAAACTGTCCATTGCCGTGGCCTGTCCAGAGTTGCCACCACCAAGCAATGCTGGTGCCAGTTGTAACAAGAGGTGGCACACCTCATCCTGATGCTGTGCAAGCAGCTCATGAGTTGCACGAACAGCATCAAAGAGAGATGCCTGCCGCTTAAAGCCACTGCACCAGCAGTGTCAACACTGCATCATGGATGGCCTCATCAGATGGAATTGCAGAATCTGTTTTGGTGGAGGCATCAGCAAAAGTCAGTAGTGTTGAAACAGATGGCCCTGGGACAGGAGGATGTTCTGACACTTCCAAGGTGGACTGCTCAGCCTCCTGCCTCAGGGCCAGGTGAGAAACCTACATGTCCCCTTCAGTACCCACCACCTGACACTATGGGCAGGCCTGCAGTGGCCTCCTCCTCCTCCTCCATCAACCCTGACACCTCCAATGAGGTCTCCATGACTTGGGTCCTTGCGTGGTTACTTCACCACTACTCTGTCCCTCTGCTGATTAGGTGCTCACCTCAACAATGGGATCCAGGAGCTCCTCCTCTGAAGCAGTACCAGCAGAGGTTGGTGCTCCCCAGGTAAATGACCCTCCGATGAGGTGTATGTAATTGCTTGTGTGTGGGGTCTGTGTTGGCATCTGGAGGTCTTGTCCCTGGCATGCAGATGCACAGAACACGTTTTCCCCTCTTCTTTAGCTTCCACAACTGTGGAAAAGGGAAGATACAACATAGGAATAAATCATAAGTGACAATGGATGTGTACTCCCCTCAATTGCATTAGTAGCATGCAGTCATCCATAATAAGTCAACAAGCAACTGCCACACACACAGGCACATGCCTGGTAATCTCAATTAATCCAATCTTACAAGGGAAAGCAAAATGACAAGTTGCAATGATGAGACATGCACATGTGAACATAAAACATTGACGTGTTGCTACATCCTCATGTTTCATTTGACATCCTAATATCAATGAAGCAGTGACCCAAGTGTATCCTGCAGGCAGGGCCATGGAAAGGTCACCTGGCCACATGTGTCCATGGCATCATAGTTATCTCCCCATGCAACCACAATTTACTACATGCATTCTTGGCAGTTCAACATCAAAGGATGAAACACGTGCATCCACCCATTACTGAGGATGAAGCCGCAAAACTGTTGGTGCTAACTCAAAAAGACGATGATGATGTACCATGTATGACCCCACATTCAGTGGCCTGATTGGTCCAGATGTTGAAACAGATTGTCAAATGCCTAAATTACCATGCCCAGCCATCTAAAACACACGGGCCAGTCCCATCAGCTGAGTGGAAATGATGCGATCATCATTCCTTAAATGAAAAACCCATATAGGAGGTGTGCATGAATGCACCGTACATGGCCTCAACATTTCTATCTGTGTTGTGTCCCTGTCTGATGCCTTGTCATCAGCATCTCACATTGCATGCACAAGAATATTCTTTGCAACCCAAAGCTGCCAGAGCTCACTCTTACGCCTGTCCGCATCGCAGATGTGTGCTATGACATACTTCCAGTGTGTGCATGAGGGTGTATGCCATTTATGAATTGTGCAACACACACACCATGAAAAGCACTGATATGCTCAATTCATGCCTACTCATCCAGGATATTCCAAATCAGTGGTACTGTTCCCTCTGGGAGAACTTACCAGCAGCTTGAATACGGGCCTGCAGCTCAAGGACCTGGAGATAAAGTGCTGGGTTAATCATCTCCAGAATCCAGTGGTGAAGTGGTGTCACACATTGGCCACCTGTAGAGTGCACCTTCACGGAAGCTCCTGTCTCAGCGCTTCTTGGCATTGTCCTCAGTATGGACTGCCACCCCCTTCATGTTGATGGCAGCTGAGATATCCTTCCAGATCCTTTGATGTCCACATGCCCCAAGCTGTGTCTGCAGATTGAAGAGGGAATCATAATGTCTCAGGACCTGTTCACCCAGGATGCCAGATTCAGCAGCAGAGAAGTTGACAGCCCTCAACCTCACTACCTAGGGGGTTCTGGTAGATGTTGCAGACATGGTGCCACTGAGGCTGGTGGAGTGAACCTGGACCCTAGCTGTACTCGAACTGTGGAGCTGAGCTGGTAATATGGAGGGGTGTAAGTATGTAGAAGGCAGATGAGGCGGTCACAGAGCCTGCCTGGGGACCCACAGAAGAATAGGCTATGGAGGAAGACCAAACATGCCAAAGCAGTGCATGCTGTAAGCAACCAGTGAAAGACACTACCAGGCAGCAGGAGATGATGATGTAAGGAGGCAAAATATGGCAGGAGGAGGCACAAAATGGCAAATGTCAGGAGGAACAGCAAGGAACAGGCATCTCCAGTACAACCATGAGCACGAGGCAGCAGTGACACAATCAGAGTAAAAGCCCTATGCGTCAATTTCCATGCTGCGCATGTGAACCTATGCCATATAATGCTGTAAATAGGATGCTCATGCGTGCATCGCACCTGCATGTCCTTTTCCTGGCATGTGTGGACGCAGAGATATTTGGGGGATCCTTGGGGAAAATGCAGCTTACTTTGTGCTCAGGAGAACATTTTCCCTTAACTATCGCATTGCACCATGAGTGAGAGGGGTCTACGGAGAGGACGGGGATGAGGGCAGAAGAAGGGTCCACCTGCAAAATGTGCTGGTGAGGCTAAAGGTGCCACAGTAAAACCAAGGCCCACTAGGGCCAAGAGGAGCCAGCCTGAAGAACAGGCACAGTCAGCACTCCAGGAACAGCCACAGGTTAGGAAGAATGGACCACCAAGGAATAAGCGCTTCACCAATGAGGAGTTGCAAATCCTCATGTATTATGTCAACCAACACCATGTCAACCAGAACACTTGTGGTGGCCTGCCCTTTTTGTGACTCAGCGGTGGAGGCTGTGGCAGGAGGTCACAGATTTGATAAATGCCGTGTGGGGTGGAGAGGTACACTGAGGAAGATTTCCACAAAATAATTGGTGACCTCACTAGGTGGACAAAGGAGAATCTCGGCAGCAATGTGACCTCTCCCAATGATACTGTTGGTGGATGACGACAAGTTGAGGAGCTGACTCCTTTTGAATAGGTTGTCAGTGCCCTCATCATGAGTGAGAATTTGGTTGACGTGGGAGGCATTACATTTTGTGCATCATAGAAGGTTCACTCTTGATCTATGTTTCTTGTTGGCATTGATCTTACGGCACATATTACTGTATATAGAAATCTTTAGTGAGGACAATTCACCTATATGTGCTAATAGTATAAGACACATGTCATTGAACACACAGTGTTATTGTTGTCGATAGTGCAGTCTCAACGCTAAAGTTGGCTCACATGGAATCACACTCAGCATTGGATAATGTCAGAGTAATCCATTCAATGGCCATGCCAGGCTGTTGGTGAGCTACAATGTCAGTGACAAGTTGTAGGAGTGAATGAACTTGACAGAAGTTGTAGTGGAATGTTGATTCCACATTTGAACTGTCCATAAATCAGTGGTCATGCAAGTGCACACTGGTCATAGCCATGTGGTAGTCTTCTCACAGATGATGAAGTTTGTGGTATAATTTTATCCATGCCAATGCACCCTACTACACCCCTTTGCCAATGAGGAAAGAAAATGCCAAAAATGGAGGCGATAACCCCTGTGCGCGCCAAATCTACAAAACTGTGCAGGGTTCATAAACCACAAAAGAGCTGCACACCCTGACACACACAGGCAAAGTTGGTGTACAAACAGGAATCACTGCTGTTACCTGTCACCTGTCACCTGAAGCAAGGCCACAGAAGGGCTAAAATCCCAAAATGTCCTTAAAAATTCAGTAATTTTCCCAGTGAATTATTGAAAGGAAAAGTGTGGTGAAATCATAGATTCTCCAGGCAGTCAGAGGAATCCAGGTCTCCCTGCCTGACAGCTGCTTAAGGAAATTAGCTGTCAAACCCAGTTTAAAGGTATTCTTTTTCTGGAAGAAATTGCAAAATGCACCTAGATAAAGCATGTTTGTGAAGTGCTTAATTCTTTTAAATGTCCAAATCCCTTATAAACTGTGCTTATTTTATATATGTGAAAGAACAGACTTTATTGTGAATCTTACAGTAACCTAGTGGAAGTAACTGCTTAATTCTGATTGGGCAGTGCCTGGCCTGCGAAAGTTGACATCTCAGCTTGACACTCCCTTGAAAACAGGAAGCCTAATTGTTCCCGCATAATGACAACAAGCAGCACAATGAGACTGCATCAGACATTTGTCTCTGGCTGAGCCAAGAACAAAGTACAGGCTGAGCATTGACCTCTGCTGGGAGGGGCGGGGAGCTTCCCTCTCCAGGAAGGGGACACACCTCCCTGATCAAAGGACTGGACAGCTGTTGCTTGTGAAGGGGAGGTACAAAGAAAGTGCTGACTTTTTAAATCCCTATTTGTGATAAAAGTTGAAACTCTTTACCTGAGCGACCTAAAGAGGGATAAACCTGAAAATTGATAAACATTAACCTAATTTCAGGCTTTTGATTTGAAGACATTGATGAAACCTGTACCATTTAAGGACCGAAGTTATGAAAAAAATTCTCATTGTAGCAGAACGATTAATGTTGCAAACCTAAGATTGCATGTACATGATCCACTGATAAGCACCCAGAGATGTACCGAATTAGAAATGATTAATCCAAACTGTTATGGTTAAAATTGATAAAAATCTGTAGAATGACAAAGACAGCTCTCACAAAGATGGGGAGTGAATGTGAATATAGACAATCAAATATGATATGTATGTGTCTGATTTTATTAGGATACATAAGTTTAAAAATGTACATTTGGGCAAAAGTTATGTTTTGGGCAAAATAATTGTGGGAGTTCCTAAATCCCATCGTAAAGATGACAGCTCTGTCGTAACTGCCAACCAAAACAAAGCATGTGCCTGCAGTCACTCACAGATGTGGGGGGGTGTTTTGGGGATGGCATTTGATAATATAAATATATGAACGACACAACACATAAGACAGACTGCTTCCAGAACCCCTCCAGATTTCGGCGCAGCACCTTGTTCCAGAACTCTTCATCTTGTAGCTGACTCCAGACTTCTTTGAAGATCCAGATTTCTTTCCAGAATCCAGACTTTAGCATTGATGAACTCTTGCTAGCTAGACCTAATTTCAAACCTCCCAAACTTCTGATTCAGCTTGGCTTGCTACCATTAAGGGTTGCCCGCTGAAACTTGCATCCTGTAATCTACCGTGTTCAGTGACCAGAAGGGTTCATCCAAATCCAGTCTGAGTTGCAGTCCAAAATTGACCAGAACCGCGCCACTGACCCAATCCCTCCAGAGGTGCCCTGCTGCCGGTAGACCTGACCCGATCCAATGACCAGAACCAGACAGTCCAATTTAATTGCAAGGGACTGCAAGTATTAATAGGAAGAAGAGTGACCCATAGTAGATCTGCATTGCATCATCCCAATCTCAACCCATCCCATCTTTAAATTCAGAACCCTAGTATTGTTAGAATCCTTCTTGCACTGATTTTTCTCATCTGTGTTACAAACACCATAACTCCTTAGTGATTTTTAGTAACTAAAGTAAATCCCAAAAGAAATTGAGTATCCACCACATCAATGGTTGCGCTGGCCACATAACTTTGAAGATTCATGTGTGGCTGCCTCTATTTCATAGTCATTAATATAGTATAATAAAACCTATCTGTCATTTTCAAAACCAAACTTCTGCTTCATTTCGCGCCTATTTTGCAAAAACGCCTCTCACTAAAACCTCTATAACTTCTTCAATTTTATAAATAGAAATTAAATTTCAACTCTCACTTTATCAAAAATCGCATAGTAAAAGTTTGCTGCGAATTGACATTTTAGAAAAAGTTTCCCACGTGTCTTTTCCCATCCAAAGGTTTTTCAATCCCATCCTGATCTTGTTACATCTGCCTTTTCCGGGAAATACATGCGAGGGACGGCGCGCTCCAGATCCTCGCTATGGCTCAGGTATCGGTTGCTTTGGCGCCTGGCCATGCAGCAGAGGACGTCAGGTAAGCTGAGTCATTCCGTGCTTGGAGAGCATGTAAGGAGGCCCCGGCCCCCTGCACTATAAAAACTGAAGAGCTCAAACAACTAGTTGCTGTTAATTGTGGCGTTACACTTCTTCGTTTATTTCCCGCTCCTGGATTACCTCATCCTTTAATCCATTCGGCCTTGATTCCTGTTGCCGACCTCGGAACGCCTCTGGACTGCTTCTGCCTTCTCCTTCGGTCCACTCCTTGATTCCTGTTGCCGACCTCGAAACGCCTCCGGACTGCTTCTGCCTTCTATTTGGCCTGCTTACCTCTCGACCTGTTTTCTGCTACGCGGACGTTCCTGCTGAGTTTTCCATCTGCTCTTGCCCGTAGCTATTTATCCGGCTGCTGTGTGTAGCAAAGGTCACAGCGGATACGGAGGGATTCCCTCTCCCCCACCAGCACCCAAACAATGTAAAGACACTTTCTGCTTTCATCCTTAGTTGTTTGTATACCTTACCTGAACCACAACTTCCCTTCCATTGTGGTGTGGATTCCTGGAACTCTGCATTGACTCACCAACCTACTGAACTCCTCCACCGTGCATTTAAGTGACGCTTTCTGGTTCATGCACCATCCTGTGACTAGTGCAACCCTCGTGCCGCCCGGGTATTACTCCCTTTACTAACCTTCCTGTTTGTTGTTTTATACCTGCTGTTTTTGTTTCTTCCCTTTTGATATCCCATGGGAATTTCACTTCTCAGGTCTGTGTTGTGAATTACAGTCATAAGTAAGAACCATTGTTACCTAGTACAGATTTCTTATATTTGGGTTTTCTTGTAGGTGCAACACATATCTCTACACCACGACAACCAACCTCTAGTAATTCCCAGAGTTATCTGATTGTGTTCATTTGATTCCACATTACCATATCGTTCCTAATCATTCTGTATTTCCTTTGCAGCATTGGTTTGGCGGTGTGTGTTTCTCCCCCGCTCTTTTATGGGATAGACTTCTCTGCTAGTCCTCATCCTATTAGCAGAGTGGTACATCATGGAAAATAGCCCCTCTTTTGAGGAAGCCTGAATCCTTGAATTCAGGGGAGCTGGATTCCTGAGGCTGGATTGTACCTATCACGCATTCTCTTCATTGGTGAGGTCTGCTTACTACGCTCCAATCAAATACCGGAGTGGTAAGTAACAGATCTAAAGTGTGTACTGTTGTTTATATTATAGCTCATGTGTGTTAGGACCTGTTTAGTGTTGCTTTCCTCAGAATTTCTATCCATTTAAGCATTTTTGCACCCGTTTGCATTATTTTACAAAGCAATTTTCACCTGTCAGTTCAAAAGTGTCAGTTTCCAAAAATGGTTTTCTCTCTTGTTGGGGGAGGGAAGATTGCATCTAAACTCTAGACCTTTGCCTTTAATTCCTGAATACCCACTGATTACTTACATTTGTGTAGGATTGCTCATTTGTACTTCAGTACTTTGCAGTACCATGGACTCTGCCACCCTCATGTCCACTGGCTCATATGAACCAAGGGCCACGGGGATGGTAGACTTCAGTAGAATGGGAAACATGGGACTGACCGATCAGCGTCTCCCAGAAATGGATGGATGGGCATCTCTGTACAGATTCCCAAATGTTAGGGCTAGCCTCTCTGATCAGGAAGACTTCAGTGAGGGAAGAATCAGAGAACTGGATCCTCAAAAATACCGCCTACCAAAGGATCAGTCTGTAAAATTTGGTGGGGAACTCCATGAAACTAGGCCCACAAAGAATATCTTAAAGACCTCTTCCCAGCTAGCGCAGTGGGGGAGTACTCATCCAATCCTGGGAACAAAGTGAGTCAGAAGACTCTTCTGAGCGCCACATGTCTCAAGAAACTAGGCCCCCACATTCTGCAAGCCCTTCCCAAGCTCGCAGAATCAGGGAGAGCCTAGAGGATCAGATAGCCAACTCCTGTAGCAGTGCCTCTGAGTCAGAGGATGAGTGGACATGGGTGACTAAGACTAAAAAGGCCAACTTAATTTAGAGGGCTCTACTGAAATATCCCCTGAAACAGATCAAGGCCATTAGGAGTGTCATAACTCCCTATCATAAAAAATGCCAAGTATTCAGTTTGGGAGCATCTCGAGTTATACAAGCAAATGATGGATACTTTCCATTTGAAAGATAGCCAGAGTTGCATTCAATAAGTCAAGTGGACATTTTCCCTGAATACTCCAGCTTCTTTGCAGGGCTGGAGAATCAGGACCACTCAAGATGATCCACCTATAGGGCGGCCATTTTAAAACATTTTTCTGTACATAGGAACCCCCAAGAGGCCCGCAAGGTGGCCTTCAACCTGCAATGTGGGGAAGACCAGGCCCCACCAGAATTTGTGCAAGAATTAAAACATGCTTTTGGGCAGACCACCAGGAGGGTGCGCAAGGACAGTAGAGAGTTCATTAATACCTTCTTTCATGCATTTCCTAAATACATCATGACCCAGCTGGTGAGGGACTTTCACGAGAAGAGATCACTAGACTGGATCATTGAACAGGCAACTCGTATTTATGAAGTGCTGAAACCGGTACACAATAAAAATACAAATAAAAACCCCAAACCAGCCAACACCCCTGCTGCTGCTAAGGTGGCAGAGGTGAAGTTTGCCCCCATTTTAGATCTGGAGATGGGGGGCCTAAAAATAGTTGTGTGCAAAATCCTTCTAACCAAAGACCCAGAAGGCCCTGGGGCCAATCCCAAACTGGTAGCCAGGGAGGTAATCCCACAAACGGGACCCCTAACTCCCCTGATTATATAAGCCCCCGTTACAAGGGCAACAGACCCATCCTGGGCTATGTGTGGACTCCCACAGCCCAAGGGGGGGTATCCAAACAGGTAGCTGCCAACCCAGGAAACTTCCTTCCTAACTTTCCCCAGCAGGGCAGTAATCCCCCAAATGCCTGGTTGAGCATCTTCCCCGGAACCCGCAAAAAATCAACCCCGAAAACAACCATTCTTTCTTTCCCCACTTTCCTGAGCCCAGACAGCCCAATCCGGGAGAGGGGAGGCCAAGGGTGCAGGGTTACCAGAACTATCCCAACCTCGAATATTATGGGAGAAGGGACAGTTGCCCTTCCCATAATCCACCCAGGATGGAACAGAGACCCCCGTACCAGCCAGAGCAGGTGCCCCAACTGGAGCGCCAGGTCCAGAACTTGTCACAGGTCTAGGTCGCATGTTGAGGGCTCAGCAGAACTCTCAGATGAACATGGTGGCCCAGAACCCCTCAAACCAAGGGTCTGGTACTCCAGAGCAATGACGGGGAGAGAACCCTGACAACACACCAGTTCCAAGGGAGGAGGCACAGGGGAATAGGGGGCCTAAAGCCTTAGAGGAAGCTTCCTTCCCCACTTGTGAAAATCCCCTGGAAACCCAGGAACCGGAACCAACATATCCTGCCCCCGAAAGTCTGCAACCTAAGAAACAGAGGGCGGGTAGGAGACATAAAAGTGCTAAAAAGACCTACTTTGTGGAGGAAGTTAGAGTCTTCCAATTTGAAGGAGAGGGGTCCTCAGAGGACTCTGGGAAAAGGAACATCTCCTTCAGAGATGGGGAACTCCTCCCAAAGACAATTGGATCCAAGAGATCCTAATCCAGACTGAGTAGAAGTGGGGACTGAGTTAAAACCGCCCATCATTGAACCTCAAAATGACAAGCCAGAAAATCACCTTGCCCAAACCAATTCTGGTGACTGCCTCCGAAAATATCCAACTGTCCTATCTTTTTTGCAGATCCCCAAGCTCCCCCACCGAATCATGCCCATACCTATTCTGGGGACTGTCTGCAAAAAGGGGGGGCAGCCCCGAATCAGGAAAGGAGGAGCCCGGGACTCCTCAAATCACTGAGTGTGAAACTGTTGGTTCAGATTCCCAAACCACCCAACTTCATTCTGGGGACTGCCTCCTAGAAGGGTAGGGCAACCCAGAACCAGCACAAGAGGAACCCCAAACCTCACCAACCACTTCTGTTGACTGCCTCCAGAAAGGGGGCAGCCCAGAACTAGAACAGATGGAGCCCAAAACTCCCCAAATAGTGGTGTGTCAAAATTCTTTGCCAGATTCCCCAACTCCAACACCATATCTTGACCCAACTACCCCAATGTCAGAGTCAAAAATAAATCAATTGACCATCCAGTTTACCAAGAACACCCATTACCTTTGCATATTGGAGGAGAAGGAAGGTGTAAGGGCAATGTTCAATTCCAGCACTGGTGGACACTGGATCCCAAGCAACTTTGCTGTCAAAGAGGATCTTTGAGCAGCTAAATTCAGGAAGGGGGGAAAGATAGCTCTAGAGGACAGTGACTGTCCATCAGAGAAGAAACACAGCCAAGATGGTTCATGACAGAGGAGAAACCAAACACATTTGTACGTTTTGTATGAAGCTGTTTTTCAGAGATCCTAAATCATGCAATAGCATCTGGCAGGGGAAAAACCTGAAACCAGGCGACATACGTCAGAAGTAAAGTTCAACTTTAAAGCTGTTAGGAAAAAAAAGTTCACATTCTACAAGATATACATTTGAAATGAGCACATATCAAGTGGTGGGTCAAAAAATCTCAGAAATCCTCAAACAAGCAGGAACCCTGCTCACCACCTAAAATCAAAATCAGAAGTGAAGGTTAAAAAGAACACAGACACATAACTCACAATCCATTACATGTACATCCTAAACAGAACTGACTGCAATCACATTCACCAGCATTATCTCAGACACCGCTTGCAAGTGTTTGGCACATCATATCACATTAAGCCTTCTATAGACGATAGACAGCAATAAGAAACTTGACACAGACCCACTTAAACACGGTACCTACCAAATACATAGAACAGAATGGGGCTATTTCACAAAATACTTAAAGCAAACAATAACATTAGAAACTAGTCCAATTGACAAATATATGCATTGTGAGCAGAATTTTAAATGCAATTCATTTAAATGCAATTCGATTGCTAACTAAATTAGAGCTACAGATACAGAACATTCTAAATCGTTTGAAGTAAATACAAATGCATATCCCTGGGTATTCAGTAACTAAAACCCTCACACACAATAAATAACAGGTGTTTTGTACAGTAGCGATAACTGAACAGACGACATACAATATCTGTTTAAGCAAATCATAGAAACAGTTTAATTTGCGGAATAGATACACCAGAGCGAATTCGACAGAAGCACTGGAATACATTGACAAACATAAGAAAGAACGATGTTCTTGCTCTCTGAAATAGAAAACGCAAAAATAAACTGATCAGTTCGTTATAAGGAAACAGTTATAGAATGGAAACACCACCTAAATAACTAACTAAAATGGGGGTGAACAGAGGTTTACTGCTAATCATTCTGAAATAAAATAAACATATTAATAAATATGTGCACATTTACAGATGCCCAATTAAAATAGGTAATATGGACATTTATCAAAACTGCATTTCCAAAACAGAGAAAGAGGTCGGCAAAAGAGAATGTAAAAGAAATATATACTTTTTTCTGACAATTAACAGTTACCACAGCCACCAACATACTACACAAACACACACACACACCTGCATACATCCCAGGCATAATTATTAGCATCCAGATATCTTTCAAATACAACTAAAAATAATCTCTAGAGGTGATTTAGAAAAGGAATGGAAGCTGAGAGAAATACTTACTGTTAAAACCAGATCAGCATTAGCAGGTAGATATATTTACAGAACACTTCAGGGCCATACTATGCTATAACACTAACTGAAGCACTTCCTAAATGTATAAAGTTAAACACTAATTATATTCTGATTACAACAACTACATCCACAATGGATGATGCATTTTCAGGCATGATTTTCTTTTTTATATGAAAAATGAGAGCCATAACTAGTGAATACATTCTCATTAGGAAATTACAAAAGATAATTGTGTAAAACCATTTTCATAAAATGGTTTAAAATTACTGGTGAAGTGTGGAATTAATTCAGTGGTGTATGAGCATCAGCAGTACTGGAAAAAAGCTACTGCAGAGGCAACATATTTCACTGCACCGACCTAAAACAATATGTTGAAGCCTCTGAGAATCTCCCCACATACAATGCACAAGCAAATGCGAAAATGCTAAAATGGGGTTTAAGACATCAACAATTAGCTCCTATTAATATGACACAATATTCTGAATCAACTACAGCAAGTGGGGCAATATCAGACAAATAAATGTATCTAATCTACCAATAATGTTTATAGTGTATATAAATGGCGAAAAAAAACATTAAGGGAAATTAAGTAGTAAAGGGCCCAAAAAGGTATGCATTCTGAATCTATGAAACAGGACACTTCTAAGTGCACTACACTTAACTATTTTGAGCTAACCGTACTTAGAATTGTGGTGCAAATCCGTGACCATCACTGAGCAATTTCCAAATTCTTGGCTGAGGGTTCTGGGTGGGAGAGGTAGAGAGATGGGGTTATCAAAGCAGTATTTAATCTGAAAGTGATCGATTCCTGAAAGGAGAAATGAAGGTACACACAACTGTTATTCCAGGATAGGAGAGATACTGAATAAAGCCTTTGCGTGTGTGCACTGAGGAAGCACTGTAGAAGCACCGCTTTGCCCGCAGATGCTGTTGCTGCCTTGATCCTCGCTGTGCTTTTCTTCTCGGATTTACGCTATTCTCAGCTGCAAAACGGTACTACATTACCCCAAGACTGATATAAACACTTATTTATACTAAATTTACTTCAGTCCCTGCTTTATTAACATATTGTTTTGTAAATTTCTAGAGTAGATTGGCTGCTAGCCACTCCTACATTAGCTAGAACCCGCACACACCAGTGCGCGTGCATCGAGGAAGCACTGTAGAAGCACTGCTTTGCCGCTTCGCTGCGGCGCACGGTGCTCAGTGCTTCCCCCTTTTTTTTTCTTGTGTGCACTTCCTTAACAGATTACGTTTTTTCTTTGCCCTCTCTTTCTTTTCTATCGCCAGAATACACAGGCAGTTTACTATTTATTGCATGTCACGAAGAGGAGCTATAATTTATTCATTACGCTCTGATATGCCATCACTTACCCGACTGCATGCTTTGTGTGGCACGCATCATTTTGAAAGACTTCTAAAAACTCTGCAAACTCCGCAGTTGACTCTGAAATGAGGCCAAATGGAAAAACGAACCAGGACCAGGAGAAGGCTCTCCAATACTCCCACTGGTGACATCCAGGACTTTGGATTTGGCAAATTATGCCTTGTGAAATTTAAATCGATAGAAACCGCTCAGACCGCTCCTACCATGCCTTTGAATGCCTCAATTGCTGAAGTTCAGCCGATACTTTCCAAGCTAGATTCTGCACCATTGCTTCCACCCTCAATGAGCTCGCCATCTGTTCCTAATACTATTGAAACTCAGAGCGTGGACAACTTGCCTTGTAACATTTCTCTATCCGACACCACTTTCTTTCATCCCTCCCACCCCGAGAAGACCACAAGGAGATGCCTCTTTAGTAATAATTGGCTCTCCTTCTAAGAAAGTCTCCCTGATTACACTAGAAGTAATGAATATAGCCTTAATGTCTTTAGCCAAACTTGTCGAAACTCTTGAATGTTCTCACAGATAAGCTTGCTAACATTGATACATGGCAAAAGTCTGTTACTCATTCCTTGGCCCAAAAGCATGCTTCTGCTGTTATGAACGTTTTCTCTGTGTCATCATATACTATTGAAGCTGACTCTTCATTTGGGGATAGAAATAAAGCTCCTCAAATTTCGGCAAAGCATTTACTCATGAAAAAGCATCTCAATGTCTCATGCTCATGATCCCATTTGTTAGTGGTATCATTCGAGAAAAAATCATGAACCCCGCAATTAATGATGGGGTGAAGGTCGAAGTGGTTGATTCCCAAATGCTGGTCCAACAATCTGAACAGTCCAACAAAGAGGCCTATACAATCTTTACCCAAAAGAAAAAAGAGGCTCTCCGAATGCATCAAATTCTGTCCCTGCAGTGAACTCATCGCAGAAGAAATCCAAAAATATGAAATCTAAAGGAGCTGGCTCAAATGCAGCTACAAAACAATTCTTTTAGTCACTCCCTAAGCCAACCAAATGCTTAACATTGGCGTCCAGTGCTATAACAAAAAAATATTCTAATTTAGCCCAAGCCAAAAAACAACAAAGCCTTACTTCGAATAATTACCCGATCCCAACGCACTCTCCTCTTGACGATTTAGTCAAGGTGGCAGAGGAACTTGGGGTGGGCCCTGACTCCCTTTTAATTATGCCCTTGGCCCCAATGAAGCCTGCTATAGTTGGCCTGGACAATACCAAGCCCCTAGATTTTTCTGAGAACAGGCAAGAAGTAAGGAAAGCAGTAGACCAATACATGCGCCAATTTAAATCTGTCCCCTCAGTGCAGCATCCGTTGGTACATGGATTGGCCACTCCTAATGAGGTCTCTCACAATGTGAACACTACCAAGGCTCTGCCTATGCATACAAATCCTGCACCTTTCAAAAGAAAACCCTTGCTATTGGGCATATACACCTCTTCCCGACAATCTCAGAACTGCAAGGGATACCACATAGTGATACCCTCTGCTTCATCAAAGAGAGCCTACAAAATCTTACCTCTGAACAAAATGCTCTTAAGATCTCCATGAACTCTCTTCTTCAGGGGACCCAACTTGAGCGTGCCGTGCCGCTATATCAGAGGTTCAGCGCAAAGCGTGTCACTTTTCAAATTCCTGAAGCGAAAAATAACTCAAACTCTGACTCTACCTGCCTACAAGGAAGTTGAGACACCTTATTAATAGATACTCAGAAGAAAAAGGTGGCCCAAATGCACTCAATCCTTCTGGGCTCCTGAGGTGGCCTGTTCTCGGTGTTCATCATGAATAGAAAAAGTATTCTGGCTTTATTCTCAGACATCCCATCCTTGAAGATATTTCATCTTGTGATATTGAGCAGGTTGAATTCCCTGATACAAGGGATTTAACTGTATCAGGTCTTTGGATGAAATCTCGTGTTGTCCTGAATACAATCAGGCTAGCTAAAGCCTCCTTGTTCGAGCTTGGTTTTAGTCTAACTCCGAATTCCAATGTAAGTATCCCAAATAATCCAATGCGACAGATTGATAACCCCAGACATACAGACTTACCACGACCTTGTTTAGGGAGCAATCCCACACCGACCACTAACAAACTGACTAAATGTTGTTGCGAAAAGTTGTAACTAGAACAACTAGATCAAGCCTTTAACACACATAAAGTCTCCATTTTGTGCTGGAGCACCAGAGGTCATAAACATTTACTTAATAACTCACAATGTAAACTGAATAATTATGACCTGAGCATGCTACAAGAAACGTGGATGATGACTGCTCCATCTTGCGACAACCATCAAATACACCTGATGCCTGAAAAGAAAGGAGAAACAGGAAGACCAATGTCTGGTTTATTAACCATAAAAATTATGCTGTCAAAAACACCAAACCCATTTATGCAATAGACCCTCATCTCCATTTATTCTATGGAGTTTGCAGTCATAAACCTCTATACCAAGGTTGTTCAACCTATGGCCCACGGGCCACAATGCGGCCCTCCGAGCCATTTCATGTGGCCCGCGAGGCTGAACAAACAAACAAAGGAAATACAAACAAACAGGCCGTTATGGGTTGTGATTTCCATTGGCTGAGAAACATTGAATAAATTAATAAATAATGCAGGCCGTGCGTGGCGGAGCACTGTTACTGCCTCTGGTGCCCCCTTACAGGGGGCACCAGAGGCAGTTACAGGCCCAGTGCATTTTTTCAACATAATGTTTGTCGGGTCCTTGGACCCGAATTATGTGCCGTGGGTGGGGGACTGTTACTGCCTCTGGTGCCCCCTGTAAGGGGGCACCAGAGGCAGTAACAGTCCACGGTCCGCATTATTTATTAATTTATTCAATGATTGTCGGGTCCGTGGACCCGATTAATTAATTTATTTCCGCAATGTTGGGCCCAACAAACATTGCGAAAATAAATTAATTAATCGGGTTATGGACCCGACAAACATTGAATAAATTAATAAATAATGCAGGCCGTACGTGGCGGAGCACTGTTACTGCCTCTGGCAGTTACAGGCCCAGTGCATTTTTTCACCATAATGTTTGTCGGGTCCTTGGACCCGAATTATGTGCCGTGGTGGGGGACTGTTAGTGCCTCTGGTGCCCCCTATAAGGGGGCACCAGAGGCAGTAACAGGCAATGGCCCGCATTATTTATTAATTTATTCAATGTTTGTCGGGTCCGTGGACCCGATTAATTTATTTATTTCCGCAATGTTGGGCCCAACCAACATTGCGGAAATAAATAAATTAATCGGGTCCATGGACTCGACAAACATTGAATAAATTAATAAATAATGCAGGCCGTGCGTGGCGGAGCACTGTTACTGCCTCTGGTGCCCCCTTACAGGGGGCACCAGAGGCAGTTACAGGCCCAGTGCATTTTTTCCGCCCCAGAATGATCTTTGCCAGTTAAGACTCCACCTTCTTGGGAGCAATCAAATATATTGTGTTTGGGCCTAGTCAGGCCTCATCAGTGAGGTGGAGCTGTACCTCTCTAAGCACAGTGAGCAAGGGCTCCATGTCTGGACTAGCCAGGGTACCTTAGGGTGAAGCCTTAAGTCCCCAAACATATATGAATTGGGATAAATATTCACTCTTGTAGTTGCAGTGTTCCACTTAGTGTCACATGTGTTTTGTTTGTTGGGATAATCTTGAGCCAACATGTCCAATTCAACCTGACATATTTCCATATGGTAGCATTTTATTTATTTAATTGTTTTTTTATAAGCTAAATGTAATACCTGAGTTTGGTTTCTAAGTGTGGATATGGGATTTAAACCTCTGTTGCTCTGGGTGGTCTTGCTTCCAAGACCAGCAGGTTGCCCCTGTGCTATCCGCCGTTTTCCATTGCTCCGTTATCGTGATGTGGGACACCTTGATGGAACATGCATTATGGCACCATCATGCACCTTCTGGTTATCATCAAGGATAGTGATCGAATCATGCAATGTTCACATACCGAATCAGTGGGTGAAGTTGGTAATTTCCATAATATGGTTGTCTTGAATAATTGGTTCATGGATTGCACAAAGGTGGACCTTGTACCACCCAGGGCCAGAGAGCAGGCCCTCAGAAACAGACACATGCAGCGCCTCAGGGAGATGACAGGTGTACAGAAGACTACCAGCAGCCTGTGTTGGCCTGGGTATCTTCTGGAACTTGTTTTTGTCTCATTTCGCTGTGCAGTGTTTCCCTTTTGATTAAATGCATTATTTATGGAATGGGAGACTGCTGGAAGGGGGCACCAGAGGCAGTTACAGGCCCGGTGCATTTTTTTAGGAGAATGTAGGTCGATAAATCAGTACCAACACAGGTTGGGTGATATTGTATGCATATTTGTTCCATAAAAAAGAGCTTTAGTGTAAGTGCTATACAATAACATATTATCATTTGCCCTTGGACGTCTGCTTCCACTCAAAGTAATTTGACAATATGGATCTATACACAAAGATATTAATGATACATATGGTGATCCATTCTTGTAGGAAATGTGTTCAATGTTTGTGGGGTCCGTGAACCTGAGTAATTTTATTTCTGGGCCGTGGCGGAGGACTGTTACTGCCTATGGTGCCCCCTGGACCAGTCACCTATGGTAGCAGACATATAGGCTTAAATGGATCTAGTTGCAGCTCACCAATTGTGCCCCATGCTCCTCATGAGCCGCCATAGTTGGTCAATCTAGTGGTGTCATCAGGAATCAAATTTAGGTGGGGCAAAGAGGGGGCCAAAGGCAAAAGTAGGGGACATGGGCTTTGGCCATGGTCATATATACTTTGTGAAAGAAGCATCGTGAAAGAAATTGCGCCTCCCCACTTCTATAATGACATTATGTGAACTGGGTAATAGCCTTGCCTTTAATTTGCAGTACTACAAAGCTGGAAGACTCTGGCAACTAGCACGACGTAACAAATAAAACATGTTGTTGTTCTCCTCAACAGGCATAACTTGTTGGCCACCTCCAACTCTATCAGCTCGCTGCAGCAACAACTTTTCCGGTTTACCTGATATTATCGCTGACCTCCCTCTCTTTCCTCCACCAGGTAAGAACACTATCCTCTGAGTTGATCTGCGTTAGAACAAAGCTGACAGAGCAATTACTAATTTTTCAATGGCATTTTAGTGTTTTATCTCCCTCTGGCTGCCTGCCACGTGAGAATAAGAGCATTCCTTTGCATTAATTCATATTTAAGTAGCATCACAAGGGTGCCACAGCCGGTGTCCGCACCCACCCCCACTGACTTGTATATCACATGCCAAACACTGCTTCTCTACAGGCATTGCTATAGATTTGTGGGACAATACTGTGAGTGAGGCTTTTTTAATCATGCCATACAGTGTGGGCCAATGTTCTGCCTATATTAAAACCACAACATTATTACTTAGTAATACAAGTAAGTTTGAATTGTTTTTATTGTAATGGGCCTGTGACAACGTAGCTTTCATATGACTAAAACCTACCCAACTCTCAATAGATGGCGAATCAGAAGAAAAGAAAGATTGATGCTGAATGTCGTGTTTTCAAGGATAGGTGGGCCAAGGATTTTTCTTTGTGTGTGAACAAAAGGGGAACATCTTGTGTCTGATTTGCCAGGAAAAAGTAGCTGTCTACAAGGAATACAATGTCAAGCGGCATTATACTACAAAACATGCCACTGAATTTGACAACCTGATTGGCCAGATTAGGATTGATCGGGCAAACTCGCTGAAGCAGGCACTGATTGGGCAACAGTCGTTCTTCAAAGCTGGCAGACAGCACTCCGAGGCAGCAACCAAGATAAGTAACTTGATATCCGAGGCCATAGCGAGGAGAGGGAAACCATTGTCCGATGGAGAATTTGTCAAAGATTACTTGGGAATATTGACATTTGTGGCATTCTCTGACAAACAAGCAATGGTGGAGAAAATCAGTCTCTCACATCAGACAATTGCTAGACGAGTGGATGACCTATCATCAAACATTGCAGACTCACTGAGGAAAAAGATTTGGTGCCTGTCAGTTTTCCAGCTTGGGGGTGGATGAAAGCACAGATGTGAGTGATTCCGCCCAACTTGTGATCTTTGTACGAGGAGTGACCAAAGAATTCCAAATTGTTGAGGAGCTACTTGACCTATGTTCAATGAAAGGCAAAACACCAGGACAAGACATTTTCAATGAAGTGAAACGTGTCTTGTTGAAATTCAAACTGCCAGAGGACAAACTCTGTGATCTGACAACTGATGGGACCCCTGCTATGATCGGCAAACACAATGGATTTATCAGTTTAATGGCTAAGTCCGTTCCCCAGAATGTCATCACGCATCACTGCATCATTCACCAGGAACAACTGTGCGCAAAGGCCTTGGAGATGACGCATGTGATGGAAAAGGTTGTTTCTACTGTGAATTTCATAAGGCCAAAAGTGCTTAAGCATAGACAGTTCCAAGCATTTCTTGCAGAGATGGGAGCAGACCATGATGATGTGATCTACTTTTGCCAAGTTCGTTGGCTTAGCAGGGCAGCCACAATATCCAGATTCTGGTCACTGCTTAATGAAATTAAAACTTTCATGACGAACAAAGGGAAAGATGTCACCTTCTTGGATTATGCGAACTGGTTGAATGACTTGGCATTACTTGTTGACATAACAAAATATCTTTCGGACCTGAATCTAAAACTGCAAGGGAAGGATCAGTTTGTGAACAGGCTGTATGAGCACATCCAATCGTTTGTTCATAAGCTGGAATTGTTTCAGAAACAGCGGAATGAAAAAAATGCTACTCATTTCACAGTACTGATGACTAGATCTGCTCACAGCATCAACCAGGACAAGTATTCGGCACTGGTTGGGAATCTTTTGCACTTTTTGGCAGCACGTATTGCTGTGAACAGCTTTTCTCAAGATTGAAGAGCATAAAAACAAAATCAAGATCACTTTTGACAGATGGACACCTATCTGGAATACTCTGCATTGCCACATCAAGTGTGCCAGCGGATATTGAGCATTTGTGCAAGCAAAAACAATGGCAAGTGTCACACTGAAAATATGTGCAGTGTTAGAATTATTGGACTTCTTCTTAACTGTGCTGAATGATTTACAAGTTGCAACTTTACAAGTGACTAATGTAATAAAGAAAGTCCTTCATACTTTTAGATTGGTCTCGCATCGCGTTTCTTCAATTGGGTTCACCTTTGGGTGATCAATTTTCAACATTTTATCTTTTGAATGGGATTATGCTTCTTTCATTGCCACAGAAGTAATGAATGTGTATTACAGGGATAAGCTGCCATATGTATTGGGCACACTGCACATGCTCAGGCAGCATCAATCATGCTTTGTACAGGACAATGCTGTCCTAAAGTGGGAACAACTAGCATAGACATGTTGCTACAGAGGCATATTTTGGGCACAACCAGCATGCCAATGTGTTACATCAGTGACAGTGCTGTCTTACACTGTGGACATAGATTGATCATTAAAATGTGTTGTGTTCTACAATGTTCTTGTCTGCTGTTGGTGACATGCAATGTACATGATCCCCTTTAGAACTGATTGTAAACTTATGGCTTTTTGGCCACTTTTCCTGCTTTAAAATGCACCATTTCATCCCCATATTTGGAAAAAAATCTTGGGGGGGGGAACCCCCCAAACCCTCCCTAGATCGTTACGCTCGGTCGCCCCACCGTGGTGGAAGAAATCACAACAAACTAACCTTTAATCACTGTCCCTGGCACATCTTTGGGACTGCATGGCTATCACTGCCTATGATGCAATTGTGTCAAAGGTCACACACCATCGATTTTGAATATACTGCTTTGGGTGAGGGTGTTGACTTTTGGCTCGCCGGCCCTCCGGCCCTCCGGGTGACAAAAAGTTCATGCTTCGGCCCCACATTCAAAAAGGTTGGACAAGCCTGCTCTATAGGAATACGATAGCAATCTCAAATGCCACGCTCTTTACGGATCTTTGTTCAATTATGGAAACTGTTGTCACAACACCTGGCATCACACACATTATCATGGCAGGAGATTTAAATATTTATTTACTCTCAACTACTATGAACACGTCCTCAAAACGGAACATCATGTGGTCCCATTTTGTAAAATCATGCGACTTGATTTTGTTGAATGGAGCTATGAGAAACGATATTCCCCCCTCCCAAACATTGGCAAGAGGCTCTCATAATGCCATAATTGATTATGTTTATGTTGATATGGCACTATTCAATCAGGTATCAAATTTTACTATCATTCCTACTATTCATAGTGATCATTTTATGCTAACAGTAGAACTAACTCTTCAAGCACAAATCAAACAGCCTTCCCTTTACCATAAGCTTGGAACTATGGACATAAATGTCCAACAAAATAGATTACATTGGTCCCAACCCTACCTCAAATCCTTCAGTAAATACATAACTGAAGACTGTTGTCTACTCACAGAACAGGGTGCCAATGCTCCCGAATACCTTGACATTATTCGCAACTCCTGCCTTACACAAAGGTCAAAAATGCAGTGGAGGCCCATCCACCCACGCTTATGATCAAACTATTAGACTTAGGAAGTCTCTCATCTGAAAACAGAAAAGCCACGCTCCTCCCTGCGGAAATATTGTGAGGCTGCCTTACAAAAACTAAAAACCTTATATAAAAAGTGGATACGAGGCCGTAAGGCTTTAATGTTCCAAAGAGATGGTGAGCTTTGGTTGCACACAATTCAAGGAACACAGCACAAACTTGGAAACTGATTAATTTAGCAACAACTTGTTTGAAGTTATCATCACAGATCAATGGATTCTCTGAAAAAAGATGGGTTGAACCCTTTACTAATTTATATGCTGCTCCTGAACCCAGTACTCCATTTGAACCACACAATTCTCGTGATTCCCGATTTTATTTAAACTTTGACCAAGAGGATGTGCTTTATTACATAAAAAAGCCAGCACCTCCAGAGCACCTGGCCTGGATGGCCTCTGAAATCTAACTTTGAAGCAATATCCAGAATTGTGGGCAACCATTCTTAATACCATCTTTTCACTAATCCAACTAAAACAACGCATCCCAATGTCTTGGTGTCAGGCAATAGTTGTCCCAATCTAAGAAGGGAGATCGAGCAAATACAGCCAGCTACAGGCCGACCGCTCTCCTTGATGCTCCTGACAAAATATCCATCCAAATTATTTTGAGAGATCTAAACATCTGGGGCTCAAGAGACAATTTAGGAGATCCTTTTCAAACAGGCCTTGTCGCCGGAATTGGAACGTCCATTAACCTTACAGCTTTAAATGCCATTAAATCAGCAGATGCTGCAAAGACTCTGTAGACCGACAACACCTTTTCAATAAATTGGCAAACTTTGGATGTCCTCATTCCTTGGACACGCTCATCAATCTCCTCCATTCGAACACGACAATACAGGTGAAACTGAATATGAGTGGGCTACTCTCCGTTATAATTAACATCGAACGGCCTTAAACAAGGCTGCATACTAGCCTCAACTCTGTTTAACCTGTTCATACTTGATCTAGGAATGGAATACATGAACATGATCAATGATGCTCCCAAACTTGGCAACCAGACAATTGCCTGGCTATTGTATGCTGATGATCTGGTGTTCCTCTCTCAAACACCGAGTGGGCTCCAGACATTATTGAATCAACTAGACATCTACGCAACAAAAAACAACTTAATGATTGATCTGGAAAAAACGCAAATCCTAGAATTGGGAAATGTGAATAAGAGTCACTCAAACAGATTTATTTGGTGCCTACAAAATCAAGCCCTCACAGTGATCAATGATTATAAATATCTTGGAGTAACGTTTAGTAACTCTCAAGCGGACACTCCACATAAAACTATTATATTATCAAAATTGTCCCCCTTGATATCTCAAGCCAAGATTTTGCAATCCAAATATGGCAAATTCTCTTGCTCTCATATTGTGACCTTTTTTCAACAAAAGGTAATCCCTATTATTACTTATAGGGCTGAAACCTGGTTACCTCAAAAGCAAATATACTGGGACAGAGCAGAAGCTTGGTTTTGGAAAAAGGTGTTTTAATTACCTTACTCCACCCCAAATGCCCTATTGCAATTTGAACTGGGCATTTTATCAATTCATATCCAAGTAACATGGAAGAGATTCTGCCTTTTTCACAAATGTCTCTTGGGCTTAGCTGCTAATAACATCTTAACTGTGTTGTCTAATTATCTTCTGCTATCGCCCCATGTGTTTCCGTTGAAATTGAGAAATAGTGTTTTTTTCTGTATTGCAAGAGGCGAACATCTCATTAAATCTATTACTTAGAAATCCAACCAAGTGTAAGAACAAACTATATCAACTTGACTGGCATCATACTCAGACAAAATTGTCTATCACGAGTAGATTTTGATAGATCCATTTTTGGCCATAAAAATTTCGGCAGACAGCTGACTATCTTATGAAATGTCCATCTCATTCTCTTAGATCACAAATTCTAGGATTCTGTGTGAACTTATGGCCTACTAATGAAATTCTTTCGAGAAGGGGGATAGTCCATCCTGACCTCTCCAATTGTCGATTTTGTAAGGATAAGAAAAAGAAAGAGACTGTGAAAGCATCTCATTATTGAGTGTGCTGCTTTAACAGCACAAAGACAAGTCCTCTTCTGCAAGATGATACAACAAGCTATCTCTCTCGATCTAATGATTAAATATGGCATGAAATATTTGCAACTGGTAAAATCTCATTTGTGATGTCATCTTTGATGTCCTGGGTGTTAGTCTTAGCAGTGCACGGTGGTGGTGCGAGTTATGGTTGCTTAGCTTACCATAACTGGCGAATTTCAAGGGTTTTTCGGTTTTACTTGGAACCATAACGTCCCTTTGACAAAGTTTTTTCACTGAATTTCATAGGTTATTAGTAGCGCAACTTAACCATAATGTCCCTTTAACAAAGTTTTTTCACTGAATTTCATAGGTTTTTAGTAGCGCAACTTAACCATAACGTCCCTTTAACAAAGTTTTTTCATTGAATTACGTAGGTTTTTAGTAGTGCAACTTAACAATAATGACTTTCACTTTATATACATTTCATATGGAACTGACTGAATCTCTTCTACTGTACTTGATGTCCGCGAACTCATTTAATGTTCGCGGACATGTTCGAAGAACAGTACCACTACCTAAAAAACTCTGGGGGGGTATGTTTGATTGTTATATCATAACATAGGAACATTTAAGAAATTCAAAAAAAAGCACACAAACACATTATATGTACTAATACATAAGAAATGTAACCCATATATACAACACACTAACCGATGAATGTTCTAAAATGGAACATACCACAAGAAAATAAATTGGCTTCCAACATAATGACCTCACAAACACAACAGAACTGAGAACAAGAGCAGACCCACTGAGTACATAGGACATATCTTACCTGAAATAGTAAGTGTACTTAATTGTATTCATATATATATAAACTTTCTGTATTAGATAAAAAAATATATTATCTTTTTTTTTCTCTCACAGAAATGTCTAGTACTCTGGAATGGCTAGAGGAACATTTCCCACATGAAGAAATGTCACAAGATAGTGAAACTAATGGTAAACACTTTATAATATAAACCATTTAATTATTATCATTTTGTATACATTTAACATATATAATTTTTTTGTACAGAGCATAACAAAATAGAAACTACCTCTGAAGAAGCTGTTATGGAAAACACGCTTGACAGCATAAAAGAAAAAATTGATTTATTGTTGACCAATTTTAATAATTTGAAAACTTTTGTTGAAGATCATTTTAAAACAAAAACGTCATACCATTGTCCCACATGTACTTGTCCCCCTCACCATATGCCAGTCAATTATCCCCAAACCCTCTCCATAATCCAAAACGTTTTGATGAGACTTCCATCCCTTCTTCACCTAATAACAATCATAATGAAACCCCTAATTCTCCTGTTTTTGTTTCTGTTTCTGCCTCACCTTCTCTATCATAAATTATTAATATATGCTAAATAAAGTTTAATTTTCATATTGTGTTGTAAATAGTTTCATTTTTTTTTTTTAAACAATGTAGGTGTCCGCGGACAGTGCAGGTGTTCTAAAATGTTCTTAAATAAACAAAAATGGAGGTGTCCTGAAGAACACTATACCTGTTTGTACTGTTCGCTAGCAAGATGAAACTATTCTAAGAACACACGCAGTGTCCTGAAATGTTCGTAAAAAAAAAAATTAAAGTGTCCTAAAGAACTCTATATCTGTCCGTAGTGTTCGCTAGCAAGTTCAAACTATTCTAAGAACACATGCGGTGTCCTGAATTGTTCATAATTAAACAAAAATGTAGGTGTCTTAAAGAACACTATACCTGTCCGTACTGTTCGCTAGCAACTTGAAAATGTTCTAAGAACACAATTGGTGTCCTGAAATGTTCGTACATAAATGAAATGGAACGTGTCCTGAAGAACAGTATATCTGTCCTTACTGTTCGCTAGCAAATTTAAACTGTTCTAAGAACACACGCAGTGTCCTGAAATGTTTGTTTCACATATGAGGCAATTTTAATTAGTTCTGGACCCGAACAGAGTCCGTAGAACATCAACGCGCATGCGCTAGCCAATCTCCGTGCATTTGGTGTCCTGCGGACATGCACTTCCTTCGCTCACTTGTTCGCGAACGGATCATATGACCGTGCCCACGCTGATCGCGTGTTCTGAATGAGGACACTGTTCGGGTCCCCGAACAAATTAAAAGTACATTTTCAATTAATCCATAATATTTTTCAATAAAATCTCACCATGGCACATGTCCCACATAGTAATCCTGAGTTTCTTCATACCTTTTGAAACTTTTCAAACTTTTTTTTGTGTTCGATCTGTCCGCGGACAGCCCGCATGTCCGCGAACCGCACGCAAGCACCCCTATAAAAGACCACGCCCTAGAGCTTATTCTCATTGTGTTTCTGGCTATTCTTCAGAGCACAGCTATTTCTCCAGCAACTTGCTGATTACACCATCAAGATGACATCCCTGGCTGCAGAACTGCCACCTGGTTCTGCACCTGCTTCAGCACCACCCCCACCCCCTCCACCACCACCACCTCCCCAAGGGCCTGAAGAGGGGAACAGGAGTGAGGATGCGGAGGAGGAAGAAGTGGATGATGAGAATGAGGTAGAGGAAAACCCTACTATCCGCACTAGGCGTGAGTCTTGGGTGTGGCGATTATTTACCATTCATGGTAATGTTCCTAAGGCTCGTGCGAACCGTGTTACCTGCAATGAGTGCAAAATGATACTCAGTCGTGGGAAGCACGGTAAGTACAGCTTTGGGACCACTACTATGAAGTGACACCTGAGGTCATTTCACTCTGGGGCTATTTGCAGGGTTGTACCTTGCGAAGAACGTAGCAGGTTGATTTCTTCTACTTCATCCTCTGTTTCTGATCCTGTCACCACAAGGACCACCTCTGTGTGACAGCGTCTTTCTCAAGCTGCCTCACAGGCCATACAGAATGCTGATGACCCTTACCTTTCGAGGGTCACAGTTGTATGTGTGTACTGTGACACAGTACTCTGCAGGGGGGAACGACTTCGGAGTGCTTTTGAGACGATCGTCTCAGAGCACCAGAAGACCTGCTCACTACCCAAATAAAACCCACTCTACATCTTCCTCTCTCAGCTAACCCTTTCTTATCCCTGTGGTTGGTGTCCCCCCTTTACCTTCCTTTCCCCTCCTCTCCTAGTGTGTTGTGTATAAAAAAATACAAAATATCAAAAATCAAAAAAAAATAAGGCTCTTTTCAGGGCCGCCTTTCACAGTTAAAAAATAGAAGTGAAAATAAATGAAGCAGGGCCCTTGGTATTTTTTAGGAGTCCGTGGACAGTTCGCGAACATTTAAAAAATTGGGTTGCTACCCCATCACAAAGATTGCAATTTTCTCTGGGAAGAAGTGGTGGCTCTGAAAAGAGCCTTTGGGTGGTGTTTGTAAGTCAAAAATTATAAATGCTTAACACCTACTTCAAAATGGCTGTTGTAATTCCAAAAAAGGTCGCAATGCATTTTGTACATTTCTCAGAAAAATCTGATTGCCAGCATAAGTAAGATGGACTCCATCTCTGTGAAAAATGTATGTACTACGAAACATAATATTTTCATTGTGAAAAGAGGACATGCCAAAATCTCTTAGAAAGGCACAAACAGCCTTAGTAACATTGCGTCTTGCTTTTTCCATTTGTGGACCAAATGAAGAAGAACAAAGCCACATTTGTCTCTGTGCAATCCGTGAAAATATCACTTGAGGATTAGGAAACATTTCCATAACCTTCCCAAGTCCTTCTTTTATAGCAAATTGCAAAACAATTCCAGTCACATGTCCTAAACTGTTCCCTCCACAATGAATTACAATTATGTCTGGATGTTTCTCTGTCTCCAAAGTAGCACAGAGAGGTAGCAAGTCCAACCACTTCATTCCACATACTCCATGGCAGTGTACTTCCACATGTGGGAATCCAAGATCTACAGCTACTCCACAGCTTTCTGCATGCACCTTCAACCAATGTATCCACGAATCTCCCAAAATCCAAACAATCTGTTTTCTGAAACACACAGCCATAGCTATCTTTTGTTCTCTCAGTAAAAAGAGTATCTGAGAAACTCTCTCCTGGCACAACACACCCACTAAACTTTCCTGACCAATCCCTTTCAGTGCTAATTCTCATTTGCATGACTTCTGAACCCAGAAATCCCCGGATGTAACTCCTGATGTCCGCGAACTACCGCCATGTCCGCGGACATATCGTAACATGAACAGCCCTTCTACCATTTCCACTTCACTCTCTCTGCCATTCCCTCATTGGATGTAGCTAAAAAATCACATGACCATGCACCAATCACATTCAAGACCTCTAGATCTAACTGCATCATCATAGATCAGCACTGCAAATGTACTGTGAATCTCTCTGAGTACAAGTGTCATATCATTGGCAAGCACCATCTACCAGAAATACTGTACAAGTCTCCAAGATATCTACTTGCAGCTCCATGCATATCCATATGCATGAACACAAACTTCAGGTATGCATATTTTCTGTACAGTAGATGAACACATTTTCAAACAGACTTTTAGCTTGTGTAATCTGTAAAATTAATTTACTGTATTTTTTTCAATATCCTAAAATCAACTATCACTTATAAACCTTTATACTATTTACTTTCTTTATACACGCACACTCAAATCATGTTAAACTAACATTTTTTAAATGAAATATATAGACTACATATATTCAAATAAAATTGCATGCAAGCACAATCTATGTTTAAATCTTTAAAAAAATACTTATACAATTTCATATTTTTTTGTTTTTATTTATTTATTTACTTAATTACTTTAATTTAGACATGACATTGAGGCGCTATTACCTAGAACAGCTTACTTACAGAAATAGTGGTATTCACTGGTATATTATAAATTTCACAAGACATAGTAAAGATATTTTTTTTTGCTACAGTTAGTCATTCAATACAATTTGTTCATTAAGAACATATCATATGTACTGAACTGATGCAATGTATCTTATGTAAATAAATTAGTTTAATGGTTTTAAAGAAAGCACTGAGGATTTCAATTAAAAAAATCAATATCTAAATTAAAAATAGCGCTATATACAAACAAAGTTACTAATTTGAAGCTTTTACAATTGCAGTGAAGACCAGTCTACTGAAAAGAAGCAGCCGAATTTCGAAGAACAAAGAAGAACTAAGAAGTTACCTGTTAATTTAAGAAAAAAAGTAAGTAGAATATCACCATAATATTTGTATTATTAATCAAACATATTATAACATTAATACAAGCTATTTTGGTGCCTAAAAATGGAGATTATGTACCATTTTGTCCAAAAATCTCCATGTCTTAAACAGCGATTTACAGCCAAAATGGCCCACAAATTCCTATTTTTGGACACACAAATTACCCAACTGAACCGCTACAATTTTCATATTATAGAATAAACAACTGTTTTAATTGTATACATTAGATTTACTATTTGTACTTTTCCGCACCACTAGCTTACTTTTTTTTGTCATCTGAATCCCAGTTTAGTAACACATAAATTCAAGAATACCTATCCCTACTAGTGGTAGTTCCCAATGCACAATCACACACCATTACATACATCTTTATCATCTTACTCAAACACTCATGCACACAGCACACATACATCCAGAACACCCTAACCCATATCTTCTTTATTTTTTTCAACAGACCCTAGAATGCCTACCAAAAGTCAAGTCCGTAGAAAGCAACGCAAAAAGTAGAGCAAATGAAAATAAAAGTTTCCAACATAGGCATCCATCTCTAGCAGAATTTGAAAAAAAAGTTGAAACAAAACAGCTAATACAGTCATTTAGTGAAACACAAGAAGTTTCAAGTACAAAAACGTTGCCTCCTCTATCAAAAAGCATACCAAGAAAAGTATTTTAGCCAAAGTGTCCTTCAAAATCTTATAAAAACAGGAGACAAATCAGGTTCAATGCTTAAAACCTATCGTAGGAAATTAATCTTAGAAGCGTTGATGGACAGTGCAATTCTTCTGAAAAGAAAGTTATGTATTTTACTGTTAAACAGAATGAAACCACTAACAAAACTAATAACTAAATTACAAAAAAGACTTCTCAATAAGCGAAATGTCAACAGAAAGAACTTCTTAAGTATCTGCAGAGGTGAATGGAATCACACTACGAGCACAGAACCATATTTTAATGAAGAAGCGTACAAACAAAAGCAAACAAATACAATTGCCATACATAGCAGTGGTCGAGGTTATGAAAAAGTGAATAACACCATAATGGAACAAGAAGAACTCCTTACAAAAATGGGCCCTGAAAACTTATAGTTACCCCTCCATTCAACTGAATTAGAACGTCTAGTGTACAAATGGCCATGCACGTCAATGTGTAACATTCCCAAACAATGTTTCAAATCTTTACGCCAATTCCTCAATAAATATGTAAAAAGCAAAGACAAAATCAAAATTAAATTACTGCAAAATTTGGATACCTGTGCAGTGCGCAAGTACACAGGACTACAAGGACATTCATTGGCCTGCATTACAGGACCTACTTGTAAAACCACTTTCCATGATATCAAAAGGATATCAACACATCATTCAACTATAAGAAATCTAGTCTATAAACTGTACTATGCTAAAAGTCCTGCTTTAGCACTAGAAAAGTTAAATAACATCCTTCTACATGGTACAGCAAAAGACCTACTTGAAGAAATTCACTATATCAGAAAAAATATTTTGGAAGTGAAAGCCATTTACAGAAAGAAATAGCTTTAAACCAATTAAGCAACAATTCTACACATGGCAACTTTTTGCTAAACACATACAAAAAAGAAATACTAACATTTAAAAGTACATCAGCTGAAGTACCAAACCATGTATGTGTATGTTGCCGTAGAACTTTTTATAAAAGTAACACAAAAACTGTAGACCTATCATACAAAATAGAAGACAATGAAGATTCTAAATGGTTTGAATTAGCTCTCTACTTTGTAGCAGAAAACAAATACGAAATAACTGAGCCCTTAATACTTTGCAGTTACTGCACTACAAAACTTGACAACAACCAAACTCCTTCACGTGCTATCACAAAAAATTTGGAATTATACCCAGTACCAAAACCCCTACAACAACTTAATTTATATGAGAGCATCATAATTCAAACAGTACACCCATTTCAAGCAATAATACGCCTTTAACCAAAAACAGCAAAATTAACTCCTTCTGAATTGGTAAAAGGCATTTGTGGAAAAGTAGTTTATTTACCATTAGATCTAAAAGAAAATGTGCATACTCTAGGAGTGCAACGTCCAATGCAGCAATCTTTAATTATCTTAGTAAATGGAGTACCTACAAAAGACAAAAAAATATGGCAACAGCTGGTAGATTTATATAAAGTTAGACAAGCCTTCCAATATCTTAAAGAGAATAATGAATATTACAAAGAAATTAATATTGAAGAAAACTTGAAAGATACAACTGAAATAATTCAAGAAACACAAGAAGCTGGTCAATTTGAGCTACTAGATCCTGCTACAATATCAAATACTTTAGACCATTATACAATTCATCCTTTGCACTGTAATGACACCGTAGAAGATGTACTGGAAACTTACCAAATGCATCAAACGAAAGGATCGCCAATCAGCATATGGGAAAAAAGTATAGAAGCACATGCTTTTCCTCTACTCTTTCCTACTGGCAAAGGAGGAAGGTATGGTGATAGACCTATTCAAATATCAGCTTCAGAATACCGCTCATTACGGATGTATTCTGAAGATCCCAGATTTAGACAAAATGTGGAATATATATTCCACCTACTCTTTGAAAGTGAACTAGCCACTTTATATTACGGAGTTGAACACATATCAGGATCACACTTTCAAAATATGACAGCTACACAATGATTAGAAAAAGTGCAACAAAAGGATGAGGTTTTACAATCAAATATTCATATCTATTAGCAAATATGTGTGGTACTAAAGAGTACTGGTTTCGACGTCATGGAGATGTACGTTGTATGATCAGAAACCTTGGCCCACCCACTTGGTTTGTTACATTAAGTTGTGCAGAATATGCATGGGAAGATTTACATGATTTCCTATGCATATCAAATAAAAACAAAACAAACATAGATATACTAACACCTGGAGAACTTTGTTCTTTGGATCCTGTTAATGTTTCAAGATATTTTCACCATCGCTTCATTGCTATGCTACATTTTATTTGTAATAAAACTGTTCCTCCCCTTGGAGAAGTGCAACACTTCTTTTGGAGAAAAGAATACCAAGCCAGAGGAGCACCACATATCCACATGCTTTTATGGATTACAGATGCTCCTAAATTTGGTGAAGACAGTGATGCCACTGTTTTACAGTTTATTGAAAAATATGTCACTTGTGAAATTCCACCAGAAGCCACAAATAGTGATCTTCATGCACAAATTTTACAATTGCAAAAACACAAATGTGGAAAATACAAAAACAAAGGGAAATACTACACCAAATGCCGATTTGGTTTCCCTAGACCAGTTACAAATGCAGGTCAAGTGAAAAACCTCATGTCTTCAGATAGACAAAGTGTTAAAGGTAAGTCACCTAAAAATACATATTACATAAAAAGAAAAGAAGAAGAAAAATATATCAATGATTATAATGCAATCATTGCCCACTTATGGAATGCAAACATAGATGTGCAGTACATTTCAGACAATTCTACTGCAGTTGCACGATATGTCACAATATACTTAACTAAAGCAGAAAAGACAGAGCTCCAAGACCTCTGGAATGACCTGTCATTAGATAAAACAGTATCTCAGAAATGATACAGCTTGGGCATAAAAATGCTCACCCATAGAGAATGTGGATCATATGAAGCAGCTGATCGTTTAACTGGTACTTCATTGTATGGTAAATCTGAAAATATAGTATGGCTAAGTCTTGGTCCAGCTAAATCTAGAAAAAGAGTTCTAAAATCATACGAAGATATAGAAACAATAGCCAAACATGATCCCAACAGCCAAGACATTTTAAAAAACAATTTATTAGACACATACTACCCAAACAGAAGTAATAGTTTGGAAAACATGTGTCTATACCACATAGCCCAAAACTACACATACAAAAATAATATGACACCTGATGAAAAAAAAGGTAAATATAGAGTAAGAGACTGTGAAGTCAGCTTAGTTAAACTCACTAAACCAAATTTAATTAATCATATCAAATTGTCATTAAAGACTCCTCAACATAAAGAAGTATATTACATGTCCCTGCTACAACTCTTCAAACCATGGAGAAAAGAAGAACAATTACTAGATAACTATGACTCATATGAGGATGCTTTCAAAGCAAATGAAAGCACTATAACTGATGTACACTTTACACAGTACAAAACAATGTTGCACAATGAACAGCAACACAAAGAAGAACTCCATGCCCAACTAGATAAGGACACTCCTGACAGTAGTCAACCTTCTGTAACAGGAAGCCAAGAACCACTGGGAGAACCACTAATAATAAATGAGGCAGAATTAGCTATGATAGAAGTAGAAAACACCATGTGTCAGCATGAAGATAAGGAAGACTTAACTATACTACAATCAAAACTAAACAATGAGCAAAGTAGCATTTTTCAAGAAGTAACAAAACACATTGCACATGGTGTAAAACATGAAAATAAAGAATGTTCCTGCCATAATTATAAACCTATACTACTGTACGACAGTGGTGAAGCTGGTTCTGGCAAAACATTCCTAATCAAAATCATTAGTAAGTTCCTTCAACAATTGACAAACAACAAACTGTCAGCTGTTGTCACTGCCCCCACAGGTTTAGCTGCCTACAACATAGGTGGTGTTACATTACACCGATTACTACTATTACCAGTAGAACACCAGAACAAATTAGACTATTACAAACTTTCTGCAGAAGCTGCAATGGAATTACGCAGAGTATTGAAACAAATGAAAATGCTACTAATAGATGAAGTGAGCATGGTCTCCAACCTGATGTTAGCTTTGATTCACCTCAGATTACAAGAAGTACTCAAAACAGACTATGAAGAGCTCTTTGCTGAAAAACGCATTATTGTTTTTGGAGATCTGCTTCAATTAACACCAGTAAAAGGTGAGCTTTTTTTTTAAAAACATTAGGACACAAACTCTGCCGTAAAACTGTTGGCAGCATTGGAAATGTCAACCTTTGGCAACATTTCCAATACAGAGAATTAACAGAAAACATGCGGCAATCTGCAGATCTCACTTCTGCCAACATTTTTAAAAGTATCAGAGTTGGTATTCTTTCTAAAGAAGCAGAATCAATATTGAAAACCCGGCACATTAATGCACTTCATGGCGATAATGCATGTGCTACAGATGTTATGGAACAATTAGCCCACAAAAATGTCAATTGTATTGCCTTAATGCCATCTCTTGCAAGCTGTTTCAAATTCAATGAAATCATGCTAAGTAAAGAAATGCAACCAATCATGGAAATTAGCGCCACAGACAAACTAGATGTACATGGTATGACACTACCCATGTGTGACCAAGTCACAACAAGACTAAATAGTTTAGAAAAATCAATCTCAAACACAGCAGGCTTAGAAAAGATATTAAAATGATCCTTAAATTGCAGAGTAATGCTTAAACGTAACCTTGACGTGGACCAAGGACTAGTTAATGGAGCACTGGGTACAGTTGTTGGCTTTCAAACATACCCACGCGACAACAAAATTCAGACAAACTTTCAGAAGTAAAAAGGATAGGACGCTCAACAGCTAGATTCCTTCTCTTCAAAGATATGTATGTACGCAGAGAACAATTTTCTCTAACTCTTGCATACGCAGTCACGATTCATAAATCACAAGGTCTTACCCCAGACAAAGCAATGATAGATATTGGTAACACAGTCTTTAAAGAAGGCATGAGCTATGTAGCACTATCACGCTTACGTACACTTGACAGTTTATTCCTAATCAATTTTGATGCAAGTAAAATAAACGCTGATATTCCTTGCATTTTAGAACACAATAGACTTTGCTCACTATACTTTACTATAATCAATTAGGGAAAGTAAACCAAGTACTTCTTTAAAGAAGGAAGACAAACGCCAAAAAAAGCAGTTAGATACAGAACTACATGGACCATTTAAATTCTCAAATATAGTTGGTGTAAGTTGCTACGCAAATGTAGCAGTGAATATTCTATTTCAATTTTCAATTACCACCAATTGTTGACAACATTTACTTACACAGTACAGACCCATTGTGTTTGCAAATGTTAGTACTTCACAGAAATGCAGCAAACAATCCTGACAACACGTATAGTGTTTTTGGAATAAGACAACAATTGGACTACTGTGCTGGAATGGTGAAATTCACTATAAATTCACAGGAAGATCCACAAGAATTTCCAATGTACTTACTACAAGTACTGGAAAACAAAAACATACCTATAAATGAAATCTTTCAGATTTCATACATGTGGAAACATACATGCACTCTCTGCAACAATGTGACACAAGAAGAAATCCCCAATGAACCCTTCATATATATATCAATACCAAAGTGTGAATCCATTCCATTTCAGCGACTTGTACAAAATGCAAACCATGGCAGATTATGCTCTACCTGCAATTCAGATAATCGCTCCACGTTAGTAATACAAACACATAGTAAATACATAATACTAATGCTTCTACGTTACAATGCAGATGGTACCAAAAACATCTGCAAGCTGACTGGATTCACACATGGTCAAATATCACTTGGTAAGAAAACCTTCACAACAATAAGTATAATCTACCAAGCAGGAGCCACAACCAATTCAGGGCACTACACTGCATATATAAAAAAGAAATGTAGATGCTTTGAATGTAATGATAGTACCATTACTCTAAAGCAGAGATTACCAGGAAATCTTACAAACGCTTATTTGATGTTCTTAAAACCAAAATTTGATAACTAAACTGTATTTAAACCCTAAGTAAACTTGTGTTAAAAAAATATAAACTGTTAGAATACTCCAAAAGCTATCTAACCGTTCAAAGATTCTACAACAACTAATCAGATAAATGAATACCACTAAATTAGACCAAAAAATACACAGTTAGAATACGCCAATTGATATCTAACTGTCCCAAAATTTAACAATATCCAAATAGATAAATCAATACCACTAAAATATATCAAAGAAATAGACAGTTAGAATACGCCAATTGGTATCTAACTGCTCCAAAATTTTATAATACATAAAACAAATAAATAATATGTTACTGCTCCAAAAAAATACAACAAGCCAAAGTATAAAGCATTAGCCAGAAACAACAAGTGAACACTGAAAACAAACAAACAAATAAACTGTAGCATAACAGAAAAAGGTTTTTTTTTAATCCAACATGGATTTTTTTTCTCCCACAGACCCAATGATTTTAGCAACAAATACAGAAACTGAGCAAATTGCACAGTACTCTGATTTGTAATCTACTAAATATGAGGGTCCAAAAAAAAAAAGTATATTGATTATACAATGTAATAAGTCATTACAAAATACTAATACTAACATGCTATTTTCTTTTATCACATAAATTAACAAGAACAACATGGACTCCTGTTACTAGACCAAACAGTAAGTATACAATAATAAGGAGAACCATAGCAGCATATCACATCCATAGTATCTAATACCTTTGTTCCTTATACATTTGTTTTTCACCCAAAGTTATAAGCAAATATGAATGTGATATGCTGCAGTGGTTGTTGCCAGGGCATACAGTCTTGGGTGCATGGCCAAATGGCCATGCACGCAAGACTCTATGCCCTGGCAACAACCACTGCAGCATATCACATCCATAGAGTCAAACATTTCAACTATGGTCTATGGAAACTTTTAATGTCCGCGGACATTATGAGTGTTCTTAGACACTTTCAACTTGCCAGCGAACAATACGGACAGCGTTTTCAGGACACCCCCTACGAACATTTCAGAACAACGCGATAGTTCTTAGAACACTTTCAACTTGACAACGAACAATACGGACAGTGTCCTCAGGACACCCCCATTTTGTTTATTTGCGAACTTTTCAGGACACTGCGAGTGTTCTTAGAACACATTCAACTTGCCAGTGAACAATACGGACTACGCCTTCAGGACACCCCCTACGAACATTCCAGGACACCGCGAGTGTTCTTAGAAACATCTTCAGAACACCCCCATTTTGTTTATTTGCGAACATTTCAGGACACTGCAAGTGTTCTTATAACACATTCAACTTGACAATGAACAATATGGACAGTGTCCTCAGAACACCCCCATTTCGTTTATTTGCGAACATTTCAGGACACCATGAGTGTTCTAAGAACACATTCAACTTGACAGAGAGCAATACGGACAGCGTCCTCAGGACACCCCCATTTTGTTTATTTGCGAACATTTCAGGACACTGCGAGTGTTCTTAGAACACATTCAACTTGCCAGCGAACAATACGGACTACGCCTTCAGGACACCCCCTACGAACATTCCAGGACACCGGGAGTGTTCTTAGAAACGTCTTCAGAACACCCCCATTTTGTTTATTTGCGAACATTTCAGGACACCGCGAGTGTTCTTAGAACACATTCAACTTGACAGAGAACAATACGGACAGCGTCCTCAGGACACCCCCTACGAACATTCACCGGACACTGCGAGTGTTCTTAGAAGCGTCTTCAGAACACCACCATCTTGTTTATTTGCGAACATTTCAGGACACCGCGAGTGTTCTTAGAACACATTCAACTTGACAACGAACAATACGGACAGTGTCCTCAGAACACCCCCATTTCGTTTATTTGCGAACATTTCTGGACACCATGAGTGTTCTAAGAACACATTCAACTTGACAGAGAACAATACGGACACCGTCCTCAGGACACCCCCATTTTGTTTATTTGCGAACATTTCAGGACACCGCGAGTGTTCTTAGAACACATTCAACTTGACAGAGAACAATACGGACAGCGTCCTCGGGACACCCCCATTTTGTTTATTTGTGAACATTTCAGGACACCGCGAGTGTTCTTAGAACACATTCAACTTGTCAGCCACAACCCCATTCATATTTGCGAACATTTCAGGACACAGCGAGTGTTCGACAACGTCTTCAGAACACCCCCATTTTGTGGATTAGCGAACAATTCAGGACACTGCGAGTGTTCGTAAAACATATTCAACTTGACAAAGAACAATACGGACAGCGTCCTCAGGACACCCCCATTTTGTTTATTTGCGAACATTTCAGGACACTGCGAGTGTTCTTAGAACAGTTTCAGTTTGCTTGCGAACAAAACAGACACATATTGAGTCCTCAGAACACCCCCCATTCAGTTTATTTAGAACATTTCAGAACACCTGTGATGTCCGCAGACAAATCTTACACAAAAAGAACATCTAACACATAAAAAACACAACTTTCATCCTATCTCATACACTCCCACCCTCCCCAAACACTCCTACACACCAGCACACTCTACTAAATACAAATTTTGAACAAAGTTTCACCGCGCTGTCCGCGGACGACCGCGAAACCAAGATGGCGGGCGCTACCGAAAATCTGACGCGCTTCACGCTCCACGCCGTCCAATCAGCGAACACGTTGCATTTCCGCGAACATCACGCAAGCCGATTGGCCAATCAGGACACTGTCCGTGGAGCGAACAGGGAAGTCCTTCCACGGACCGAACACAGATATCACTATTTTTTTTTTACCTACTTTTTGGTCATTTTAAAAAAAACTACTGGACGGATTTTCACAAAATTAGCAAAAGCACGCTTTCGGGACCAAGCTGCTGCTCCTGGTCCAATTTTGGTGAAAATCCGTCCAGCGGTTTGGGCTGTAGAAGCGAGCGAAAAAAAAAATCCCATTCAGTCTATGGGAAAAAAAAAGTTTGGGGACCCCCCTATAACTTTGCCCCCCTCTGGACGAATCCTCACCAAACGTTGCAAAAATATTCAGGGTGACCCAAATACTTTTTTTGCAAAGTTTGGTGAGGATCCGTCCAGGGAGAGCGAAGTTATAAACCGGCCAAAAAGTGCTCTTCCTATGGAAACAGCAACTTAACCAAAACTACATGGCCATTACCGTGGCCATGAAATTTATATATATATATATATATATATATATATATATATATATATATATATATATATATATATATATATATATATATATATATATATTTTACTGCACATATTCAGATCTAAAAAATGTCCTACTTGTTAATCCCTCAGTCCAGGTGTCACTACAGTTATTTAAACCCACTGTTGATTTTAAAAACAGTCAAGAAGATGGATTAAGCCTGTATGCTTGTACCCTAACCGGTGCAATAGAAACCATGCAACTTCCAAAAGCAACTCACATTCCTCTGTAAGCAACAGCAGTGGTTCTCCATCACTCCAGGCAGCTGAAACCAAGACCAAGAGCCTTTAAAGTGAGTGAAAAGGTGTGTAAGTAATGGTGAATGTGAATGAGATAAAACAGTGACACATTTGTTTGATATACCTGGCAAACAAGCTGTTAGAAATGCATTTTCTTTAACAACCCTAAAGCTAGATGGAGGATTGAAGCACAGAGATATTGTATTTTTTAATATCCAAAACAGATAATTCAGAAAGGACAAACAAAGTAACAAATATCAACTATTTTTCCTACCCAGAAAACGAGATGGAAAAGAAAACCATTATCTTGTTTGATAAAGAGATACAAGAGATAATGTAACCTACTTTTACCTGTCTGTCCTAAAATACTGCAGACATCAAATGGCATAGAACAAGACATTACATCTTCCAATACATACAAAGGAACCAACCAAACAGCTGACATTTAAACAAACATCAATGTATCTTTTTTTTAAAATTAAATAATTGTTTGTAAATCAGGCCCGTCATGTTTTAGCGAGGATATATTTTTAATTTTGCACATTAAAACAATGAACATGCTTATAAATACTGGACATGATCTCTACACATTAGATGTAGCATTTGTGTATGCCTAACGAATCAGCACAATGAAAGGTACAATTCTGTGCGGAACTTCTGACAAAATAAATAAATATGGACTATATAATACTGAATACTATGCAATACTGTGTGGATTTTAATGGTAAATGGTTTTGTATAATTCTATGCCTTCTTATATTATGTAAGAGGCTCAAACTGGAAGATGTGCAGTTTCATAGAAAACAGTAAGCCTTTACAAAACAAAGTATACATGTATATGTCCAATATGAAAAGGATAAGGAATTCATGTAATAAGCATAGATAGAGCGGATATGTTATTGCATATTTGAGTGACAAATACTCAATAGATATATATGCAACTAATGGCAGCAACATGCAATTCACATATTTGGCAACATGGCAACATGAACCAAGCTAAGCATATTTGAGCACTGTAGAGAAATCTCCATTAAATAAAAGTGCTAATTAAAAGGAAAGAATGTGGGCTGCGGCCTTCGCACATCAGTTTGAGAGAAAATGCACACAGAAGAAAAACTTGTAATATATTCAATTGCCCAAAAACAAGTCATAGAAAGAAAAAGAGATTTTCATTTTCTGCTGCAGTGTGTGTTCATTTTCCTTTACAGAAATAAATACCAGGACTAGTAAACTTACAGATGTTGAGATATGAACTGTTGATAGGAGTTTGATAAGCCAATGCAGTATGAACAGTGGTGTTTTAAGAAAATAGGCACAATAAATTCTGCAATTGTGACTGAACCCGACTTTAAATGGAGCCAGAACTGCATTCTGACATCAGTTCACAAAGACCACAACTCACACCATACAGGAAGGGAGAACAGATCATTTACCTTCCCAAGCTAATAAACTCTTGGCCACTTCAAAAAAGGATCATCCTGCAAACAGGCGAAGCAAACCAGATCATGCTATACAGTTCATCTGTGGCATTTTATTACTTTCCTTGTGTGTATGTTAGGGATACACAGTTTTAAAAAAAGAAGTTAAATTCAGATGTATCCATAGTCCTGCTCAGTTCGAATCTATTAACAACATCTCGCAGGTGTATCTTCATGAAGGAATTTAACACTTGACAGGACTACATGTCTGGGAACTTCTCAAGAGGAGACAGAAGTAACACCATAAAACCACAAATATCCAAATTACAAAGGCTCTTATCATCATCCAGGCACATAGCCATAAATACCATATGAGCCATGGCTGAGTCAATTAGAGCAGATATCCAGCCTTGATGCAACAGAAAATAAATGCCATGTTCCTAGTCTTTGTACCTAGGCAGAAGAACTGCAATTGTGATGCAATATTTGTGTATAAAGGAACATACCCTTTATATGTTCATTGAATTGTTTATATTGCCTGTATCTCTGGAACCAAACTGCTTAGATAACTCATTTAAAGTGTTAAACAGTTCAGCTGAAAGCATTCTATTAGGTGCACCAAAAATGGTTTTGAATGCAATTTTGATTATGCAAATTTGGCAAATTTGTATTTTGTCGTAAATGATGCATCCCCAGGGATGAGCCTGTCGCTTTGAGATGGGAAAATAATTTTAATACACATGTAGAAGTGAGTTAAATGGAAACATCTATCATTCAGAAATTATTTGTGCTATTTTGATGATAATTGTTTTGTGGCAAGAGTGAAATCCGGTGAGCAAATCACTTAATGGTAATTTGTGTGGAATTAATTATATAAGAAGGGGGTGGGCAAACCTTGTTAGTAATGGCGCTGGATCATATTGATACCCTGGTAGAGCTTATTAAGGAAGAAGGTCAATACACCTTGTCTTGGTTTACAAGTTAGTGTTTTATTTTTTAATCAAGTGATTGTTGTCCTAGCACGTGCAGTGCTAGTTGCATGGGAGAAGAGCTAACATGTTTTTTGACCCAAGTCTTTATCAAGGCAGAGTAGGAAATGGGATGGGTCCTTTATTAAGGAAGTGGTAGGCCACGGCATAGTTAAGGATGCTGGCCCTGCATAGGAGAGGCTGGATAGCCACTGTGGTTTCAGGGTTCTGTGTTTGTCTGCGCAGTGGCAGCGATCAAGTGATGAGTTCATCTATTGCGTGGCTTACCACTTCCTTAATCAAGGACCCAGATAAGGTGTATTGACCTTTTTACCTAATAAGTCCTGCCACAGTGTGAATATAATCCAGCGCCATTACCAACAAGGTTTGCCCACCCACTTCTATATACTCTATCTTTGGGAATTTCAGACCTTTTTTGCCAAGCAAACAATGTAACAGGCTGCAGGATTCAACTAATCACTCGAACGGATCGAACCATAGCGGAGGGTCCTGCCGCTCCTTCAAGCTTGCAACCCACCTATATCATTATATAAGAATGTAGCAATATTTACAGTAAGCAATCGCTGAGATAAGATCACATTAAAACCTTATAATGACAGGGTCTCCTTTGTTCCAGAATCTCATAGGAACCATGCCAAAAGGAGAGCATTTTATGTTCAGAGGTGGGAAGGAGTACCAATACCTTTTGGCCAATAGAAAAAGAACAGGCAATGGTGTTTCTGCCATAGTTGTCCTTTTGACGTTCTTGAGATCTAGTAAGATGGAAGTGTACTATAGACCTAACTGTGGCCTTATGTTACTTCAGACGTTGGGCGGTCTGAGATAAGGACGTCATGGTCTCTTACTGTTCTTCCCATGTTTCTCTCAGCATATCAAGCACATCCCTCGGGTCTTGTCCATATAGAAGCTTGAATGGGGAAAAGGCTAGGGAGATTTGTGGAGTCCAGGGTACCATAGGATCCCAATTTCTCCCATCTGCATCAACCAACTTTTTAAGGACAGTTTTCAAGGTTTTATTAGACAGTTCTACTAGCCCATCAGTTTGTGGGTAATAGACCAAACCTCTAAGGGTCTTTATCTGTAGAACTTCTTTTACCCCGGTGTTAGGGAGAATTCTCATTTTATGGCTAATTTCCCTCACCCAGTGAGTCCCCCAGCAGCTTTGCTAGACTTCTGGAGTTTATGAGCTTTTCCCCACTCTTATCCATGTTTTGCCATGTGTCTTTTACCTGTTTTTAGGACTGTGGACTCTGAAGTACGCCACTTCAGCAGCCCATTTCTTTTATGTGTTACACAGCACCTTCAGTGCAGTGACACAGGGTTGTCTTTTAGACTTCCCACCAACTACATTTCTGGGGCTGACTACAGTCCCCCAGAAAAGGCTAAAGTTGCCATTTACTTTACTTAGTCTATTTACCACAGATCCAGTACACGCCATCTTCCACGGAGTACTGGAAAGGGTTACTTCGTATCCCTTTGTATCTGTACCTCCTAGAGCATTGTTTCACTATTTTAACATTTAGACTTGGCTGGTGGCAGTGGTATCTACCCTAACTTTTCTACCGCAAATATATATATATATAAACGTGGTATTGTTTTAGGCTATTATATTAGCCTCGAACTTAAACCCACTTGACCAAATACTTTTTCTTTTGGCTCCGGTCTAGTATATTCGCCATTTCATTTTGTTAAAGTCCTTGTGTTTTACTTTGCGCGGCAAACCAGGTTTGCCTCCTTTGTTCACCGTCTTTTGGCAGGCTCCTGCTCAGAAGCCCTCCTCCAGGCGCCTAGGTGTCCAGGTGGTCCGAATGTGAGGGAGGGGTGTAGTCACCCCTTGCACAGGGTATCCTAGGAAACCCAAGTCGCACTTTGCCATGATTGGCTAAGGTGGTTGTCCGGGCCGGACAACGCCCCTGCTGGGTGATTGACAGCCAGGCTGTGTGAATGGGGGATTTTCGCATAAAAGGCAGGTCTCTTGGGCTAGAAGTCAGAGAGTTGCCACTGGAACTACAAGGAACCGAAGAGAAGCGGAGTAGAGGTCGACTGCTGCAACTATCCCATTCCGGTGAAGCCCTGCTGCAGTCCTGAGCTATCTACCCTTCAATGACTAAGAGAAGATCCAGTCTGAAGTCTTCTTCCCTTGAGCCTGGTGGGGGTAACCAGCTCGTCTTCTTCAGCCATCGGAATCCCTTGGTGGTCGAAATCGTTGCACACTGCTGTAATGGTCTGGATAACCACCTGAAGAGCCTCTCCTGTTTTTAAAGCGCGCACCCTTCATTCATCGTCGCTGCTGCCGGCTTCATCCCTGTGTGGTGCAGACCCCTCCAGACATCCTCCTTCACATCGAAGCGCCAGGAACTGTGGGTCTGCGGGAAACCAACAGGAACAACTGCCGTGGCACCAGCTTCATTCTTTGAGAACGGTACTGTGTCCTGCTTGAGAAATTTGGGTGAATCCCTCTTTCTCTTCCTTAAGGCTCGTCCTTACTTTTCCCTCCTTCTTATAACTTTTGCTTCCGAACATTGACAATATCAAAGTACTCTTGGCTACGTTGAATCGTGAACTGTCCGACTGTGTGATCCTCGACAACAGGCACCCGGTGTCACTTGACCCTGGCTCTGGCCCTTTGACTCTTAAATTCCTGTTTATGAATGTTCTTCGATTCTGTCTGCCTAACTATAATATTGCCTATGATTTTTGTCTCCAACTCCCTCTGGGTATCTCAGGTGCTAAGTGTGTTTTTGCCCCCGGTAGAATTTCTTGTTACGGATACATGTTTCAAAAAGTGATCGCAATCTTATTCACGGTAACGTGTCTTGTTTCCTAACACCAGCCCATTCAAACATAGGGTACTTACCTTGAGTCATACCGTACAAAGTGAATTGGTTAGTTGTAGTGTATTTTACAAGTGGTTTTGAATTTAATAGAAGTGTTGTGTTTATAACAAACGGTTTAAAAATAAATGTAGTTATATTTTTCTTCCTGAAACCTTGAGTCAGTGTTTTCTTGAGTCACAGTAATTGTGGTCCCTTTGTGTAATTTCTGCTACTGCTCATATACTCTTTAACATAGTAGTACAGGCTTGTACCAAAGGTAAAACTTGTATTGCCACCTGTACTCTTAATTTTATGTAGTGGTCCCTAAGGGCACTGCACAGGATTCTGCCTAACACCCGGCCATAAACTGGCTCGTAAAAGCAGTTGCCTGACCAGTCAGAATTTCTTTAGTAAAGCCTACTTGGGACAACAGACAAAGGAGATGTTTAAGGATTTGTTGTGTAGTGTTTGACCTCATAGGGAAGGCCTATGGGAATCTGTTGGCATAATCTACTATTACTAAGATATATTGGTTCCCTAATTTGGAAGGTTCCAAAGGGCTAGCATTGTCCATTCCTATTCTTGAAAAAGGGACATCAATAATGGGGAGTGGTTTAAAGGAACAGGTGGGGAGTATGCATGCTGGTTTTCTGACAGAGTGGACAAGTGAGAATAAAGAATTTGACCTATGCAAACACCCTTGTCGAATAGAAGTGATTCAATGTTTGAGCCTGTGTCTTGGCAGCGCCTAAATGTCCAGCTGTAAGGTGGGAATGGGCAATTTTTAGAGTCATTCTCCTATTGCTGTGTGATATACAATTTAGTAGCGAGGGGTTCCATCCATTCCGGCATCCCCCCTATAGAGTAACCCATTCCTAAGGAAAAAGGAACCCTCTTTAGTCATTCCCTGTTCCTCAGAAATAACCTTGAGGAGGGCCTGCGCTAATCTAATACTGGGTCATTCTGCTGGGCAAAGACTAAATCAGGTATGATTTTGGTGTTGTCCTCAATGGAGGAATTTTTTCACTTCATGGACAACTACTGGTTCTTTTTCTGCATCACTGGACCCTTTTATTCCTCTTTCAGTATCTCCCAGTTCAGTTGTCTGTATTATTCTGGCGAGCAGGGTCTTTTCTATGATACCTTGAGCTACCTTGTCCCCATGTTAAACATGATAGGTGTGTTTGCCATTTTTCTGTAATAGTATTTTGACATCCCCCTAAACTTTGGGTCAGTTACTCCCACCATTACATCTAGACCAAACGTCCATGCCAGACCCACTTTCAATGCCAACCTTATGTAAGTCCTGGTAGGAGGGGCCAGCACATAATCTGTTGGTATTAATTGCTTTTCGCCAGGTTCTAGGACTGCTTCCCTACTACTGGAGAGATCAAATCCTACAGACCCTTTAGTGGCTACTGTGGGGGTACAAGCACACTCACTAAGTTTGGTAACAGCCATCTTCTTTGTCACAGTACCAGCCATAATGCTACAGGTGTGATTTTTTGTACTTTCTGGGTTCTCATTGTTGTCATGTAGGTTAGATTGCCTGACCTGATGAAATATATCGACTTTATTCAGGGAGGGGTAAGAAAGATTTAGAATTGGAGAAGGGGTTGAATATGGTAAAGTGGGTGATACCATGTTTTCTGGTGATGGCTGTCCCCAATGCCATATGGTGGATTCCTTTGCTATGTGATCCTTCCATGATGCACCACCCCGAGGGGGACTATTCTAGTGTGTATTCAAAACCCTGGCCCCATGGGAAAGGTCTCCCCCTAGGAAAAAAGGGACGACATCCTCAGATTTGTCACAATGTGTAACATATATGAAGTGGACATCTCCTACATGTACATGGCAGTTCTTACAGAAGATGTACATTGATACTGAGTGGTTGTCACACTAACGTGTATTGTATTGTAAGAGCATGTGCAACACAAGTGTGTGTTGTAAGAGTGTGTGTCATAAGAGCATGTGTTGTAAATGTGTTTATGCCATACAATGTTGTGTCGTAAAAATGTGTGGTGCAAGAGCATGTGACGTAGGTATGTGTTTCGAAAGTGTGTGTGTCCTAATACGGTGTGGTGCTGGTCTAAGGCATATCAGTGTTTGGACTGTGCCTGGCATGTGAGTTTTTGGTATAAAGTCGTAAAATGCAGGTGCACTACAAGCATGAAAACTCACATTAATGTGAGGATTGACTTTGATGCAAGTTTTAATACGTATTGGATATAACAAAGGGAGAAGACATTACCCATATTAGTAAATTGAAAGACAGCCCCTTTTAAAGTGGGATCACGAAGAAAACAAGGGTTTGCTGCACACTTGAACGGAATCAATCACTTGATTGCTTTTAAAGAGATAATATTTTATCAACTTCTTTTTGGAGAACATACTTGATAAGTAGACAAATGTAGATATACACATGGGGATACCAATTTCTTTTACTGAACACTAGTGGCTCAACAAAGCAGGCAGACATAAATATGCATGTATGGAGAAACATTCACAAACATAATTTTAGGGAGAGGTTGGAAATAAACATTCTTATGTTCAATACATTCTGCAAATATCATAAAAAAATGCACATGAAAAACTGCCAGAGGGCAGAATCAATGAAACACTTCACTGTGCACTCCCAACACCAGTGTACCAACACCATAACTACACATCATGTAACAATTATAAAAATAGTGTCCCGTAAGAGCGTGCACCATAAGAGAGTGAATTGTAAGAATGTGTGTTCTAAGAACATATGTCATAAGAACATGTTCCATGAACGTGTGTGTGGTGTAACAGTATGTGGTGTAAAAAGTGTGTCATAAATGTGAATGTGTCATAAGAGGGTGTGCCAGAACAGACTGTATGTAAGAGCATGTGCCTTAGGAGTGTTACTCGTAAGAACATCTGTGTTAAGAAGGTGTCTGTCATAAGAGCATGTGGTGCAAGAGTATTTGTGGAAATGTGTCATACGTGTGTGAGTGTTGTTATTGTGTATTGTAAGAGTGTGTTTCATAAGTGTGAGTGTCATGTGTGTCGCAAGAGCACGTGTTGTAAGTTGGTTGAAAGTATGTGTGTGTCATAAGAATGTGTGTGGGGAGTGTGTTATTAGTGTGTGTCATAATCCTGTGTGCCATAAGGGTGTGTTGTCATATGTGTGTGTTTTATAAGATTCTGTGGTGTGAGGCATATGAGTGTTTAGTGATTAAGTGTCTGGCATGTGAGTCGTATATGTCTGGGAGCTCAGATTAAAGTGAGGTGTGACTTTGATGTGCTTTTTATTACATATGGAAGCCATATAAGATTTGACCATTTTGTGCATGTATACAACTTGCATCTCCTAAGAACTGGCATCAAGTGAGTCCTGACTTTGATGTATTTGTTATATTGATGTTTATTGAGTGCTTTCACCAAATCGCTTTACAATCTGTTGTAAACATTGGTACACATAATGATAGTCATGATGGCCGTACATTGAGAACACAGTAGACAGGTAAGTAGATTACAAGTTGGACAGAGAAGAAATGAAATTATTTTGTTAATGAATGTGAAAGACAGATAGGGGGAGGATTGGAGGTCAAATGGATGAGAGAGTATTTAGAAACCTGCAAAGGAAAGAAAGCTAACGGCCGCACACAGTGACTTTGGTACAGAGAGAAGGAACAGATATTGGGATCAGAGGGTGTAGGGGTAAGCAGAAAGAGGACAAGGAGGAGTGAATGGTTGGGGCAGAACCATTTAGACATTTGAAAACAACGTGGAAAAAGTGGAAGAGAAGAGTCAATGGTATTAAGGAAGCCGAGAGAAGGGAAAGGGTAATGGAGGAGTGAGACAAAAGAGAAGACGGATAGCAGTATTATAGACATAGCAAAGCGGGGTAAGATGAGAAGAAAGAAGACCGAGTTGGAGAGTAGAGCAATAGATAAGATGAGAGGAAATAAGAGAAAAGATAAGTTTAGTAGCCAGAAATGAGAGAAAGGGGCAAGCATGACAAAGATAGTAGTAGTGATACGAGAGGAGACACGGATCGAAGTGTCAAAGATGATGTCCAGATTATGATCAGAGGGAGATAAAGGAAGGACAGCAGGGGAAAAGAGAATGGGTGGGGGAGATGAGCTTGGAAGGGAGGAGAGAGGGACTGTCAGTATTTAGGTCTTGGAGACGGTTCAGGTAAGAAACTGGGAGGCCTTCCAATACTTGATTGTCTTAATCCAGGATGACAGAGGAGTGGAGAGAATCAGGGGGAGAGAAAAAGAAAGTTTGCCCTAGTTTGTCTAGTGCTAACACTATTTCATATTAGCACTAGGCAAACATGTTATTTTGCACTAGGGACATTTTTGCACTAGTGTTAATATCATAAAAGTGTAACTTGGGACAGTGCAAAGGCGTTTGGATATGGCCCCAATGATTTTTGCACTAGAGTAAACTTTGCCCTATAGCTAATATGGTGCAACTGTGTCCTTGCACTGGTACAAAGTTTCTGTAATCTGGCCCCTGTCACCTACGCGTGTGAGTGCTTGTGTGACCAGGGTGCATACTCTGATCACATGACTGTAGGCCTTGCGTAATTTCTCCTTCATTGGGGCACCTGTGTAAGAGCTCTGGCTCTAGCGCCCCCAGCATTGATCGACGATGAAGGGAAGCAGTTCGGAAGGAGCTGCTGCCATTGATTTTTCATCTCTGCTGTGTTTCACAAAGGAGTCAATGCTGCGCTTCAGGACAGATTCCATATCTGCTATCTATTGGAATTCATCCTCGCTGATAAATCTATAGATTTGAGCAGGGAGTGCTGCAAGTGTGTTTACTGTGGCAGGATTCTACTTGTTTTCCAGCAGAGCTGAGCCTTTCTACAGGCTCTATCATCTTGGAGGCGGACATAGAGCTCAAACCCAGAACCTACAGAAAAGCGCAGCGGAGTGCTGCAAGTGTGTTTACTGTGTTTTCTGTTGCTTTTTTGCTGCTTGCTGCTTCCTGCGGCTGTTTCTGAAGTATTGACATTTAACTTCAAAGCTCTACTGTGTTGTATAGAGGCGCCCAGTGCAATACATCACCTCGGTGGCAAAGCGAGCAGGACCTTGACAGGGTCAGTAATATGCATAATTTATTACTACTTTGTTATAGAAAGCACACAATGCGGAACTGCCAAAAGTGGTCTACAGTGGTCCGCGCGGGCTCAGTTTGCCCATGGCAATAGCTGGTGGCTGCTGGGCAAAACCACAAGTATGCCCTTTGCTGCTTCATCTTGACTCTTACTGCAGTTGTGGCAAGGCAACCCACACACCAAGGCCTCTAATTGATGGAACTGCTTACGTTCTCTTGGTGCTTTTTAAATGATCTGCTACATCGCTTGGTTTGGTACAAATTAGCATATGTTCTCTAAGGAGAGGGGGTTAAGCATTTTAATAGAGCAAACCTTGCGCCCAAAAGCGGGAAACTTGGGCAGTTGACTACTGCACCTCAAATGAATCCCCCACTCCCTCTACCACAACCGTGCCTTCACCATTGACTTACACAGTGCTACTACAGTTATCCTGCACAAATACAAACAGAAACAACAATGCAGCTTCTTTAGACACTTGTCAAGATGTGGTCTCTCTGAAAAATGCTCCATCTAATCAAACAGACATCTAGAAGCGCAGAAAATGTCTTTTTTGCCAGGGCCTCAATTAGCGATTGGTGCAAACCTCACCACTAGATGTTTCCCTGTGAGATTTGTCGCAGGAAGAGTATGGTTTCACCAACATGCACACTACAATACAAGAGGCTCCCAATACACCAGGTTCTGCCCTCCACACTCTGAAGTGTACCCACTCCCAAATGGCGAACTCAGACGATTTTAAGAGGAGGTTCACGAATAACGTTCACTTCTAACTGCAATCTTAGAAGGATTTATTTATGGGGGGGCACAGAGCACAGGTGAGTGTACTGAATCCACTGGCCAAACACAGCCTGGTCTGGGGAGGTGCCAGTAGTAAGTGCGCACCTTGGCTCCAAGCTCCAAAAACCAAATGAGAATGTAGTTAACGGCATTGTGCAGCGCCCAATGGCTGATATGACAATGAATACAGTGGCAAAGGAAACGTGCTGGGAAAGATCAAAAACAAAAAAGAACCCTTCAAAACAAGGGCAAAGTGGATTTCACAGCTTTATGATGAACCTGTGGCGGTGTCAAGTGAGGGTTTTGAAAAACCAAAAGGTGGAAAATGTGCCCTGCAAGGAATCCTTAATCTCTCCAAGAAAGGCAAAGCAAAAAATTAAATAAGCTGGTGAAGAGTTTACTGGAAGGCCAAAAGGTCCCCATAGACAAATTTGTAAAGCCATCCACTAAATCAGCTGGTATCTTGGACCAAAGTATTATGTCAATATATTCTTAGATGGAGAGTGTGGGTGAACCAGCTAACTTAAGCCTAGCCTGCATGGAGGACTTTTTACCTACCTCCGCTTTAGTGAAAACTCAGACTCGATCTCTGGCAGAGATGCAGATGCCTGATAGCAACACTGCAGAAGACCACAGCAGATTGCAAAAGAGGGTACAACAACTGGCACTGATATTCCAATCGCGGGTCTTTGGCCCAAGCTGCCATTGATGACATGTTCAGCCAAGGAGAGTTGTCCCGCAAATAAAGATCCACCATCTAAACCTAAGGATATCAATGTGCAATATGCAGAAAAAGGATGCCTTGGTGCACCATTGATCATATTGGATCACTTGGAAAAACGACTATGTTTGTCTAGCAAGGTCGATTCAAATCTGGAGGAACCTTCTGACAGGGGATATAATATACCTGAGTCAGTGGCTAGAGGGCTGAGGGCCTCAGTCCAACCACAGGTCCAATCATTTGAGAGATTGAATTATCTACAATGCAACTCAATCTCCAATGGATTAAAAGAAAGAGGGGGTGATGTATGCCTGCAGTTACGATATGAACCGGAGCCAGAGACAAACCACTTAGAAATAAAAAATCAAAGAGCGAGGAGCAGGGTATCTCTTCCAGAGGAGTATGCACTGATCTTGACCGAGGTGTTTCCAAATAGGGATTCACTTCCACTAAATCAGCCCCAAATTTTGGCATTGTTTCTGGAAATACCATGCTTGAGACCGATTTCCTATGGTGATATAATGCTGGTCTAATTTCCAGTGAAGGTCAGATTGAATCTGGCAAAACTCCATTTCTCTTCACGAATGATGAGAGCTCTGGTTCTGTCAGATCCGGAGTCTTTCTTAACTTTGGGGTATGACGTTTTACAGACTTTAATAGATCCAAAGCCTTTGCTAAAAGACAGTTAAAAGAGAGTTCTTCAGCACTGCCATCCCGTGCTTCCCTGCCTATTCAAAACCTGGTTTCTTCAAACCAACTTTCAGTAAAGATGCAAGATCTAGGCAAGCAATGAATAATTGAGGAAAACCCAATGAGACTATCGGTGGTGTATGACTGGCCCACGTTTTTTTCTGCTTTGCAAGGAGGGGGTAATTTACAAATTTCTAGCAGCTGATTAGCGCACCTTTACTTGGCCTCTTGGAACTGCAGAGGACATACATTTTTAGAAACAGATTTTTCTTCCATGCCTCAGTGCTCTTTGTTACGTTTGCAGGAGTCATGGCTAATGGTGTGTCCAATAATATATGATTATGTGGTTTTAACTGTGGATGCTATTCAGGGAGCACTGGGTTGGCCAGTGGGGGGTGCCCTGTGCACTGTGAAAAATTGTATTGGCCTAAAGATGTCTAACATTGAAACAGAGACAGAAGGGATATCCAAGTAGTTATAGTGGAATATGATTGTAGAACATTGTCTAGTTTTTGCTGCTATGACTGTAACATGTACTTTAATCCAAAATATTTGGAGATTGAAACATTTTTGAAAGCGCTATCTGCTCTTGTGGCAAGTCTCTTTGAAAAAGTGGATGCTGAGATGATTTTATTGGGTGACTTAGTAGTGAATGTTTGGATCCCAAATGGTACCATGAAAAGAACAGGCTTGGGGTACCCTTAATGGCTAGGAAAAGAGGGAGGCAAATAAGAGAAGAATTGAAAAACTGGGACCAAATCCTAGCCAAAGGAAATCTAAGGGAAGACAACCACTCGAATTCACTTGGGAAAACAGCCTCTCTATATGTACTCTAGATTTTGTATTTTTATCCAAATCCCTATTTTTGAAATGTGATCATTTAAAAGTGAAACCAATAAAATTTAGTTATCATCACATGCTTGTTTTGACCATAAAGCAAAGTATTAATGATACACAAAGCAAGAATTGATGAATGGTGATAGAGGCAAACATAGGGTATCACACATTAGTTTGGAAGTCCGCACTATCACATTGTTTTAACGGTTGTATCATTTACATGTGCTCAAATGAAGAAGGTGATTTCCCAAATCCAGTCACTTATGATAGGGCCATTGAAAGGGCCTTGGGTAGCCTATACCAGCAAAATGGGGGGAGTGTTAAGAACACAAAAAAAGGACCAAGGAAATAGGCATAAGTACGATATTCTGCTGGCTGAAAAAAGAGGGAACTTAAAAAAGCGATGAGACAGCTAAGAAAGTGTCCCTCAGACAATGAGGAAAAAAAGCTAGAATATTCAGACTCAAGCATAGAAATTGGGTAAAGGGTCATCGGTTTTTGCTTCATATCAACGAAGCAGAAGCAATGTTCCACTCTATTATTTGTAAAACCTGGTTTCCTTTTTGTGATTGAACCATTACACCAATGCTCACTGCAAAGCCAGCCTGTTCCATCAAGCGTGTGAGGGGGTGGAGGGGTATGCGTGCTCTTAATAGTAACTGGTCAGAACAGGTTAAGATTGATGTGCCGAGATGAGGGCGGCCGTTAAGAAAAGTAAAGATTCAAATGCTCCATGTCTGGACGGTTTTGCAAACGCCACACTTAAGTCGACCCAAACCTTTGGACAGCCCGTTCGTACATCCTATTTTGTGAAATTGTAAAGACCAAAACCCTCTCCTCTTCCTGGTAGAAAGCGAACATTGTTGTAATGTAAAAGAAGGGAGAAAGGGCCTTTCAATCAAACTATCACACTATCCCCCTCCTTGACGCTTCTGGTAAAATCTTTGTGGGCATTATTTTGGTCCAACTGGAAGTGTGGGCAAATATGAATAATGTTATTGATAAATTTCAATCTGGTTTCCGACCAAGATTGAACACTGTGCATAACTGCTTTGTCATCAAGCTACTGCAAATGCAGATCAAACAGGAAAAAAGGGTACTCTATTGCACTTTTTTTAGACATCTCACAGGCATTTGACTGAGTAAAGCCGGCAATGCCTTTGCAAAAAACAAAGGGAGATGCAATGCCTGATGGTAGACATTCTGATTGTGTTATACACTGACAAAAAGGTGAGGGTGCGCTTGGACCAAAAAGGAAACTACACAAGGTGGGTGGATAGTGGCTGTGGGCTGCGCCAAGGCTGTGTGCTTGCTCCATTCCTATGCAGTTCCTTTACCTGTGATCTGACGATATAGTTTTATTCAATCTGACACCCATTGGTCTTCAAAGGGCACTAACAGCAACCAACAAATACTTTGTGGCACTGGATTTGCAACTGAATGTTAAAAAATCAAAAATTCTAGTGCTAAATTAAGGTAAAAAGAACAATTCGAAGTTGTCCAAACTTTTTAAATATTTAGGGATCGACGTTAGTACAAAGAGATCAAAACAAAATGACTGTGATCGGATGATTAAAAAAACTAGATTGAACACATTTGAATCTTTAGTATTCGATAGGAGGTTTGGCAGGTTGTCAGCTATTCCAATGATTAAATATTATCATCAAAACATGGTTCTACGCCTATTGTATAGAGTGGTGATGGAGTGGAATTAGGTTTACTGCTGAATATCTGGGGTAGAGTGGAGTCATTGGTGTGGAAAAGGTTACTCCCCCTTCCAAAGGAGACACCAATGTCTGTTATCAGACATGAGTTAGGTTTTTTTTTCATTGCAAGCACGGGGTGATTGGAAGCGGCTGCAACTATTAAGATCTTTTTTACTTCCACCACTAGCAGATCTGCGCACAGTGTTATTTTGTAACTCCTCTAGAGTTTTGACAGAATGGTTTCAAGCATGCGCAAAACTATTGGCCAAATATGATCTGAACCTTTATTAACTGGTAGCTGTGTGTGTTGAGAAAAAGAAAATAGTTTTTTAACTTGATTGGATTAGGAATAGAGAGCCAGCATTGGAGTATCATTTAGTTTGCAGCTTGAAATATGAAATATGAAATAAGAGCACTCAATGGTATGTCTTTCTATTTTAAACAACATCCATCAAGGAAGCATCACTGTGAAATGTTACGTTTCAAATTAAACGTATTTCCTGCTAGGGAAGTCATGGGTTCAAGCAGGGACGTCATTTGGGGGTCGCCAGGGGTCGCAACTGCGACCTCTGTGGTGTCCCTTGCGACCTCTGTGGTGTCCCTTGCGACCTCTACTAAAAAAAAAAAGAATTTTTTTTTTTTTTTTTTTTTTAAAGTTATGCAAGCTCCTGGGCTGTGGCTCTTTACTTCTGGGGTGGCTGGCTTTCTTGTTCAGGCCCCTTAAAAAAAAAGACTTGAGGCACTTGTTCTTATTTTTCTTCTAACACTTTCAGCACTGACCCTAAATAAGAAAGAATAGGAATACCAAATAATGTGTCTTTCTGGAATTCTATACAGTAATTGCTGGCCTCATTAAATGTTTATTTCAGGCACACTTCAGGGGGTGAGTCACTGATTTAGTCTGTTCTTAAACGCCTCACTAAGCCTAAGCCGTTCATCCTTCTGAGGTCGATAAATGAGTACCAACACAGGTTGGGTGATATTGGGTGTATATTTTTTCTATATAAAGCGCTTAATGATGTGTTATTATATAGCACTTACGCTTATCATTTGGTCATGGACGTCTGCTTGCATACACAGTCATTTGGTAATACGGGCCAATAAACACTGAACTTAATGATACATATGGCGATCCATTCTTGTCTGAATGTACATCATATAGTGATATCATAACTATATTTTTCATAGTGTACAATGCTATGTGATGCCATTTCCTGTTTCGTCAACGGGTGAAATGTCGTGTTCCATCGCTACCCGCTATATCACTTTGGGGCGGGGTCTAATGACAACACTTCCTGTGATGTCATCAGGGGGTCAAGGGTCGGGTGATGTCACTTCCGCTACCCCTGGCATTTTGGTGAAATGACGTCCCTGGGTTCAAGACAAGGTATTGAGCGTTATTTGAGGGTATGTAGGCACTGCTCTCTGCATAGTGAAACAAGTCTCCATCTTCTGCTAGAATGTTTGGCTTTGTTTGAAAGAAAAAGTTTTTTCAGCACTTTTTTCCAGATGTAGACTTGATCAACACTGAGTGGTTTTGGCCCAAGATTTGAAATGTGTTATCATTAGTTATATCAATTTAAAAAAAAAAAACAAATTGGAACCAGTATTGTGTAAAACTAAATTAAAGGTTTGTATATTCTTTTATATTTTTGATATGTAATGTAATATCTGATGATTTGTGTGTTTTAATGGTTTAATATGAATTGAATTGAATTGTAATGTAACTAAGTTTTAAACAAGATTTTTAATCTTTCATTTTTGCAAAGGTTTGTATTTAACCAAATGCAAATAAATAAATGAAAACGTAATCTGTCCCCTGATATTTTTCAAACAGCAGCCGCGGCATTGATATTTTACTGTGGAATTATTTCATAGAAGGGCTCAAAAGATATTCTGAAAAGATATTTTCTGAAACTCCATAGACAAGTTGGGCCTGATTTACAAAGCCTTTTTCAATTAGGGTTTCCCATTCAAAGGCGTTAGTGTAAATCTGGCAATTTGTCTTAACCTTAACTATGTTATAGATCAATAGATAGATAGCTCTTCTCAAATTGTGATCTGGCTAAGAGGATCCAAATGAAAACAAGGTGTGGACATCTCTTAAAAGGTTACCTTGAAGACACCTTTCATGATGTATTTATTTGTTATAAATTCATGGAAGGGAACAAGTTCCTCTGTCAGCCCGTATTTCATTTGCTGATGTTTGACAAACGTCTCCCTGTGTCAATGCTGTTAACCCACCAATAATTTGAATTAAAATGCAAACTATGTATACACCCTGCACTAAGGATTGGAATGTGATTCAGTGAAAATATATACTACTACGTGTTTGACCGATGTGCAACTCAAATTGGCATCTTGTAGATTGTTTCATCTCAACTAACGTGCTATTATATCATGGGTAGTGGACCCCGATAAACCCCAAAAACACAGGGTTACCTTTCCCTAGTGTCTGAGACCAACAGTGTATACTTTTTATAAAGAAGAGAAGGAAACAAAATGTACAATTGCTGAAGGTGACTGTTTCCTCTTGAATCCAAATTCTAAGCCCTGAAAAAATGGACCCAAAAGCACAAAAACAAAAATGAATTATATACTTTGTATTTGTATATATTTATTTATACATTTTGGTTCATAGAACTTTTGTATAATATCTACTAAAAATGTACTACAATCTGTTGTGATCTAACCAATATTTGATACAAAACCTTGTTAATCCACAGATCCAACATAATATGACATAAACATAAAACATATCTAAAACATATCTAAGAAAGAACAAGACAAACAAAACAGTTTCTTTCTCATAATTACAAATTACAATTCATCTTCCATTCTTTTGTTCTTGCTACATATATGTATATAGAATTTAACCATCAACGTCATTTCATCGCTAACATTCAGAAAATAAAATTCATAATTCAACTCGTCAAATTTATCAAATAATATAATACCATTTCTAAAAGAGGGAGATTCTACTCCATCTGAAGTCTCATAATCCTTATTTCACTTGTGCTTTACTCAAAATGTGACTTGTTGTTTACCCTAGTACAGAGCAATGTGTGTCGGTGTGCAGCTAGTATTTAAACAGTGGACCCAAAAATCCTCACACGGGATAGCCTCATAATCATGTACCAGATGCCCCAATCGTAGCATATACAAATGGCCTAGTTTCGGGCATTCAGCGAAAATATGTCTCACTGTTTCCAAATTATTGCGGTTATTGCATATCCTACGAAAGCAATTTTCAGGGCTCAATATTTATCGGCCACCAGTAGATGACCGTACCAGGAGCTGGTTAATCCTGGTAAGTAAGCAAAGTCTTCTTACTTTGGGATCGGGGCAGATCAAAAGATAAGGTTGAGGATGCATGCAATGATGGACCAATTGAGAAACCTGGGCCTACCCATGCAGTGTGCCCAGGTGGGTATAATTACACAACCAGTCCCATTGGCTCAGTTTACATGAAACCCCCTTTTCAGTTTTACGTAACTCGAGCCGCGTGCAATGTCGGGTTGTTAGCTAATATTTAAGAAAAGCTGGTTTACAGTTTCCAAATATTTATCCTTTCTCAAGCTCCCAGTTTGGATATGTCTGGCCATCCGATCCATAAGGGAAACACTAGTCGCAATCTGCGTATGGATAAATAGTTCACCTTTACGCTTTAATGCCATAACTTTAAGAGATAATAACCCAATCTCCAGGCAAAAGTACTCTATCGGAGTACTTTGTTGCAAGTTTAGCATGTTTCACCAGAAGAGGCCATCAATCTGTTTTTTAGCCACTCCAAGGGGGTAATTCATAGAATACAGCGCACAAGTGGCGCACGCGGCTGGCGCACAGTGTGCGCGTGCGAATCCCTGCGCCAGCCGCGTGCGCTAAAATCCATTTCCGCGCACAGCGTATTCATGGATTCCAGCCACCAAAACCAGCCGTGGCGCACAGTGGCGCAGCGACCCTGCAGCAGCGCCAGTTACGCCCCCAAGAATGCCTCTTGCGCAGGGAAAAGCCATCAAAATCCCCAATCCAGCGCAAAGGGCTGCGCTAACCCTGGACCAGCATGGCAAGCGGGCTACGTGTATCACTGGGGTGCGCGGGAAGTACCTCACGCGATTGGCCCCGTGCGAGCAGGGTACGCTTATTTCAGGGGTGCGCAGGAAGTTCCACACGCGATTTCCGCAGGGTAAGTATATTTCAGGGGTGCGTGGGAAGTCCACACGCGATTTCAGCAGGGTACGTGTATTCCAGGGGTGCACGGGAAGTTCCACACGCGATTCCATCAGGGTACGTGTATTACAGAGGTGCACGGGGAGCACCACACGTGAATTGCACGTGTGGGTCCTCCCAGGTGTTCCCTCTACACCCTCCATGGCCCCTGCAGGTGGCTCACACCACAGGGGACTACCCTGCACATGTCCTGCAGGCACCCCATCCACCATGGCCATGCCCCCCAGCCAACCCACATGTCAACTTGCACTACTGCCCACCAACGCATGTCCCCCTACACTCCCAGCCACCAGGGGCACCCGCCACCAGGCCCCCACCCATGTCTCCCACCCCCCCTCCCCCCAGCACTGTGGGGCACCTGCCAGCAGGCCCCCACCCATGTCTCCCACCCCCCCTTCCCCCAGCACTGTGGGGCACCCGCCAGCAGGCCCCCACCCATGTCTCCCACCACCCCCACCCCCCAGCACTGTGGGGCACCTGCCGGCAGGCCACCACCCACGTCTCCCACCACCCCCACCCCCCAGCACTGTGGGACACCTGCCAGCAGGCCCCCACCCATGTCTCCCACCACCCCCACCCCCCAGCAGTGCAGGGTCACCCTCCACCAGGCCCCCACCCATGTCTCCCACCACCCCCACCCCCCAGCAGTGCAGGGTCACCCTCCACCAGGCCCCCACCCATGTCTCCCACCACCCCCACCCCCCAGCACTGTGGGGCACCTGCCAGCAGGCCCCCACCCATGTCTCCCACCCCCCCACCCCCCAGCACTGTGAGGCACCTGCCAGCAGGCCCCCATCCATGTCTCCCACCACCCCCACCCCCCAGCACTGTGGGGCACCTGCCAGCAGGCCCCCACCCATGTCTCCCACCACTCCCACCCCCAGCACTGTGGGGCACCTGCCAGCAAGCCCCCACCCATGTCTCCCACCACCCCCACCCCCCAGCAGTGCAGGGTCACCCTCCACCAGGCCCCCACCCATGTCTCCCACCACCCCCACCCCCCAGCAGTGCAGGGTCACCCTCCACCAGGCCCCCACCCATGTCTCCCACCACCCCCACCCCCCCAGCAGTGCAGGGTCACCCTCCACCAGGCCCCCACCAATGTCACCCACCACCCCCACCCTCCAGCTTCCAGGGGCACCCTCCACCAGGCCCCCACCCATGTCTCCCACCACCCCCAGCCCCCAGCACTGTGGGGCACCTGCCAGCAGGCCCCCACCCATGTCTCCCACCACCCCCACCCCCCAGCACTGTGGGGCACCTGCCAGCAGGCCCCTACCCATGTCTCCTACCACCCCCACCCCCCAGCAGTGCAGGGTCAGCCTCCACCAGGCCCCAACCCATGTCTCCCACCACCCTCACCACCCAGCAGTGCAGGGTCACCCTCCACCAGGTCCCCACCCATGTCTCCCAGCCCCCCACCCCCCAGCACTGAGGGGCACCTGCCAGCAGGCCCCCACCCATGTATCCCACCACCCCCACCACCCATAAGTGCAGGGTCACCCTCCACCAGGCCCCACCCATGTCTCCCACCACCCCCACCCCCCAGCAGTGAAGGGTCACCCTCCACCAGGCCCCCACCCATGTCTCCCACCCTCCCACCCCCCAGCACTGTGGGGCACCTGCCAGCAGGCCCCCACCCATGTCCAACTCATGTTCCCCAGCCAACATGTCATCACAATCTAGATCCCTGGTCCCTATGGTCAGCCTCCAAGTGCAAAACACCCACCCGAGTATTGCATCCACCCACTCATAATTGGCAATTACATGACAGAACACCAATTGCAAGTTCGAAAACAAACACATTTTCCTCACATACACCCAATGGGTGTCAGTGAATCTCAAAACCCATATCATGATATGCATGAAACCAATGAGATACTACACATTGAAGTTCACTAAAAAAATATGTATTAAAGGAAACATAAATAGAATCAAAAATAAAGAAACAGAAATGGGAATGTACAAAAATGAAAAGAAGCATGTCCGTGAAAAAAAGCAAAAGCAAAAATCATAATCCAAAGTAATAGTGTCCAAAGTCACTGTCCACAAAACAAAATCCAATGGGAAATAAAATTGAAAGCCATTGCTCCATGGTTAAAATGTGAAAGAAAAATACAATCCAACAGTGAACTATGTACATACGAACAAGCCAGGGTCCATTATCCCAACAAAAGAAATGAAACCCATCTAACTACACTAACTAATAAAATAAACTATATACAAAAATGTGGCCAATGTCCAAAAGGTCCAAAATAAATCCAAAAAAAAAGGAAACCTAACACTACCTACATAACTATGTACAAGGGCAGCGGGCTAGTTTGTCGGCTCACTTTTGGATGTCCCGGGCCAGGGCATCATCGAACTCCTGCTCAATGTCCCAGAGGCGGTCCTCCTCCATGGCCCCAAGGGTCCGCAGGGCCGTCGACGTGTCCACCTCCAAACCCCTGCGGATTGCCTCGAGGCACTCGGCCCGCCTCAGGGCCCTCCGCATGGAGTTCTCCGCCCTGACCATTGTGAGCCGTGCCTCTTCCGCCCGCTGCCGCTCTGCATCTATGGCGTGGCCCAACCGCTGCCACACGGAAGACACTCTCTGTCCTGGGTCCTCCTGCCCTCCGGCCGATGCCTGCCCCTCCGATGTTGAAGGCCCCAAGCCTTCATGGCTCCCACCACGTAGCTGCTGCTGCTGTGCCTCTGCCCGTGCACTGCCTCCTTCTGCCTGCACATCCTCCGTCCTCCGCCAGCTGGGGTGCAGTCGTTGATGTGGCCACCCCTGCTGGACGTCCGACTCTCGACTGTGGCAGGGATGCCTCCTCCACCAGCCTGGCCGCACCGTCAGAGGCAGCTTCACAGGGCACCCAGGATGACTGGCACGTAGGGGGTTCAGTTGAGGAGGGGGTCATAGCAAGCCCCATCATACGGAGGAATCCGGCCTGGGTGACCTGTCCCAGCAGGCTGACGTGGTCAACGAGCCATTCGAGATGACGTGCAGTCTCCTCATGAAAAGACTGCAGGTCACCTCGCATGGCCCGTTGACGCAACGCCACACAAGTCAGAACAGGCTCAACCCGGACCCGGATAGCCACGTCCGCAGGCAGAGGAAGGCCAGTTGTCGTGAGCTCATCCCCTGCCTGAAAACGGGTCTGGACGTGGGCATCTCTGCTGGTGCAAGATGATGCAGGGACAGGATCAGGGACAGGATTGCAAACAGGCACCTCCGCGGTGGCCTGTGCTGCCTCCTGTTCCTGGTCCTGCACTGCACCACTAGCACCAGTGGGATCCCACCTCCAGACCCCGTCTCTGTTGCTTGCACGGCCTCCTCCTCCACCAAACCCCCCACCAACCTGGATGACTCCGTGCCATCTTCCCCCGTTGGGCCCTGTGGGGTCCCAGCTGCCCCTTCTGCTGCCGAGGAGTCCAACTCCAACCTCTGCCTCTTGGACCTCCCCCCGGCAGCTGCGGCCTGGGACGCGGCACCGAACTCCTCACTCCCCGACGAGATGACAACATGGGAGGGGAGCCGGGCCTTGCCTCTCCGGCTGGCGGTGGGATCCCCGCCGCTGTGCTCCACAGCACCTTTGCCGCCCTCTTCATCAGTTGACGCTGCAGACAGGGAGAAATAAAACACAGGCATCATGGCACTGTACAATGGACACATAGACACATGACAGTTGTACATGAGTGGCATTGGCAAACCTCAGACATGTCATCACAATCCCCAACACACATGTCATTTCAACTCGCACACATGAGCCATACTACAGCCATATCGCAACTGCCAGCACCATTCATACACACACAACAGCATGAGCAGGCAAAGGTGAGCCAGACATCACATGCAACACAGGAAGTGCACCACACATGTACACACACCACCACACTTGCATGCATGTGCACACTTCTGCCAAGTGTCGCAGTGTTCAGATGGGCATCCATGTGACATCTGCCGATCAGGCTTCCACATACCGCTGTCACATGCATCCATGTTGCATCACTGTTGCACCCTTGTCAAATACACACAGATGCACATGTACACAGTGCTGATACATGGAGCTGAAAACAACATACATGCGTGACATCACAGACATGTCTACTTACATACACCTTCATCCAAACTGCATTTGGCATGCAAGCCTACACACACAAGCACCATCCATGTCTCACACATTCCAGCCCTTGCATGTGTTAGCCCACGGCCCTGTACACCCCCACCCATACTCGACCCCATACAAACAGATGTGCAACCTGCACACTACTGAAAAATCACCACACGCACAGCTCACAATCAGGATGCATGTACACTTACCCTCTCAAGGACCTGGACGTGGAGCGCTGGGGATATGCGTTCCAGGACCCTCATCTGTTCTTCCGACAAGTGGCCCCGGTGCCCCTTGGCATCCGCTGCCTTCAAGAGGCGCCGGGCCTTGTTCAGGGTCCTGAACCTGAAGTCCTCCCAGCGCTTCTTGACATGTTGGAAGTCGCGGACTGCCACCCCCTCCGCGTTGAAGGCAGTCACGATGTCAGTCCAGATCCGAGTCCGTCCTTCCTTGTCGGCACGGGAACTTCCGAAGAGGGCATCATACTACCCCAGGACTTGCTCCACCAGGACACCAACTTTGGTGGCACTGAAGCTGGTGCCCCTCTGCCTCTCTGGCCGGGGGTTGTCAGTGGTCTCAGATGGTGTTTGCCCCGACATGACAACCCCAGAGGCAGGAGTGGGTGGGCAACTGGGTCCTGGGGCTGGGCTGTGGAGCGATGGAATCCCAGTCGGGAGTCTTCGGTTCCAGCAGGGGTGGTCACAGCAACAGCAACAGCACCCCTGGCTGATGTGCAGGCAGCAAATGGCAGGGCACGTGGGCAGCAGGCAGTCAGGCAGCAGCATATGGCAGGTGGGAGCGTGCTCGGGGCTCTGGGGGGCAGTAGTTCGGCCTTCTGGGCAGGAGCGTGGTCTTCCATGTGCTTATGCGTGGCCAGCTTGTTACGGAGTGATTTGGCACGTGAAAATTCGGCATGTCAGCGTGTAATTCGAGGAAAGGCCCTTAGCGCGTAAGCGCGTCTGCAGGCATATGCAATTTCATTGGACAGAAGGCCCCTCAAGCGCAAGCGCCCCTGTGACGTGACGCGTACAGGCGTGCATGGGCATTTCAGCGCGCGTGAAAAACTGCACGTCCGCGTGTAATACGAGGAAAGGGCCCATGCGCGTAAGTGATGTGATGCGCGCGTGCGTTTCCCTCAGCACGGGTTAAAGGTGAGCGGGCCCAGCAGTTCGCTGTACGTGCCTTTCGTGGAGACCGACATGTGTTGCTGCTTCCTGTTGTTTCGCGCGCCATCACAACTTCACAGCTATCAAGGACGTATCTCTTCTTTTGGCGGGAGTATTGGCTACGCGTGTTTTTCTGCATCGCGCTAGTCAGACAGTGAGTCGCACACGCTCTTTTTCCCACTGCGGGTGCCCCTGTGTATCGCACCCATTTTCGATGTCATAGTAGCCTGCGTGTCCCACGCGTACGCGTTATTTGTGTTACTGGGTGCCACTGCGTACTGCGGGAGGTTGAATCCACGCACGTAGGCTGCAGGGTTGCGTGCACGGTTTTAATGCAGTTTTGGGGTGCCTGAGCGTTGCGTGACCCGTCACCACATCACCGGGGTCACATACAGCCTTGCCGGTGCAGGGGGGCTGTTAACATCTTGCTTCCCACCCCCTTCACCCCAATTGCCCAGGTCAATTGTGGTGTACACCTCCCATTGGCACCACTCCATCTGTGCCAGCACTTCTACATCAGTGCCATGGTTGGGAGGCCACCAAAGGTGAGGGGCGCCTCAGCTGGGCGTCCTCCTCGTGGCGGGCGTGGTCGGGGACGTGGCCGTGGTGACCAGGGAGTAGGGGACACCCGGTCCTTGGGTCCCGCAGGGGTCAAGCCCGGCAACGCGGTCGCCGCGCGCAACCGCTGTATACTGATTGGGAGCAAGACATGACTGCCAAATTCAAACGGCAGGGGGCAGCAATGGAGAACATCGCTGAGAGCATGGAGCGTGTGGCCCGATCTGTGCTCCCCCCTGCTAGGCAGGTGCTTCTCCAGCAGCAGGCGGCACGGTCCACGGCCCGCTCACTCAGGCTGGGCATGGCGGCCTCAGACAGGGCACGCCAGGCCGAAATGTCGTCTCTGCGTCAAGCAATTGCTGCTCACGAAGAGGCGCACATGGATGCCCTGAGGGAGGAGTATGCTTCCTTCAGATCCACTCTGGGTGTCCTTGAGCGTACATCTCGGCTGAGCTACCCGTACTCCTATGCAATTTTGAACCCTGTACCCTCTACCCGGTGTTCCTGCTTCCCGTACCTATCCAAGCAACGTTCCCTGACCCTCTTTCCCCGCTGGGGTTGCGGATGCCTGTGTTAACCTCGAACTTGCAGGCGCCAAAACCCTAGAGGGGGTGGTTGGTTCTTACCACTCCTGAGCCTGGACTACAGAAGGCCATGACAATGATGTCCAAGTTTGTTTGGATTGTGTATGTGTTCATGCAGGTAGTACATTTTCGTGAATTCCCTAGTTTCATGTGTCATTCCTCCTCCCCTCTCCTGCCACTCATTCCAGTCATCCAGTGTGTCAACACCTGTCCCGACTGCATATCCCTGAACCTCCTTCCCCACCAGGGTCTCAGGGGCCTGTGTTAGTTTGGCCTTGCAGGCACCCGGGACATGGTGGGGGTGGTTGTTTCGTGACACTCCCGCGCCTGTACAGGGGACCTGTGACAGTACACATCCGTTCATGGTGCATCATCCTATGTCTTGTATCACACATGTTTCACATCCTGTCGTGACATTGTTTTACTGTGCTACCTTGGTTGTTGCATCATTGTGGTAGTACTTGGCCTTTGTGAGGTACAGCTACGTCAGGTCATCTACTGGAGGATGTTCTGGTTCGTTTTTCTGGCTTGGATTTTGTGATTTTGGACATGAGTGTGGATTATGAGGGTGCAGGCACCTTTTTACACACAAGGTGGGAGATGGTGGCGAAGGATAAAGGTGATCCTGTGGCCAGGTAGAATTGAGGTTTGAAGGCTCCATGACCCAGGTGCAGTTGTTCAGTGGGTCATGGTCATTTGTGAGGGACGGGGGGGTTGTTGTTGATAGTTGCCTTGCCCTGCAGTGTGATGGGAACTCTGACATTGTAATGGTGGTATCCTATGTACATGTTGTGTTCTGCTGATCAATGCCTGTTCATGTGTTGTATTTTCCTTTCAGGTGCGAGGGGATAGTTGTGGTTTGACATGCTGGGGTGTACACATGGTGAATGTTCACATGTGATGTGTAGAGAACACTAATGGTCACTTGACTGCACATGCATATGTGGAGTGCATGTCCTTGCAGAACCACACACTTGCACTCTGATGCACTACATGTACTCCCACCCTTGCATATCCACGTGTACACTGTTTGCCTTCTGGTGCCCACTGTGTCCCTGCAGCACATGTTCTGTGACCGATTATGGATCCTGTACATGCCTGATTTGCTGTTTGATGTGGTCTGTCACTTAGATGTGATGCTCAGGGTGTGCATCACACACAATGGCTCTTCACTGTGCTGTGCGCTGAGCAGTGTGTTGCAGGAGTAGGACACACCACACATGAGCTGAAGTGTTGATTTTGCAATGCACAATGTGCATGTAGACAAGCATTCATTGTTATGTTACGTCTACGACTCTTATAATGCATTTGGAAATGACTTATTTTGGTGGGAGATTTTGTTGGTCTGTCATTTCATCTGATTCCGGGTCAGGCATCATTGTCTGATGCCACTGTACATTTAGGACATGGCAATGTGTACCTTATCATTACTGTGTTGGTGTATGGGTATTGCTTGCCATGTCATGTTGTGGTTTGGGAGGGTTTGAGTGACATGACAGTGATGGGCATGGCCTGTTTTGCAGGTGTGTGTGATGCACACCTTGCATGTCAGGGTCATCCGCTTCTCAGAGCAACTAGCTGGGGGTAGATCTCTCTCCGCGGCAGGGCCCTCCCTCTGGAACAGCCTTCCTGCCTCACTTGAACTTGAGGGGAACCATCTGCAGTTCTGGAAGCACCTCAAGACCTTCCTCTTTGCTTCTGCTTTCTCTCTGCCTCTCCCTTGCAGAATTCTTCACTGGAACTGCACTGGAGCTGCAACTGGGCCACTCTCACCGACCTCGGTCCCTGGCCCAGCCACTCTCCACTTGCACTGCCTCCCTGGCAACCCCTGCACTGCGGTACTGTCTCTCTATCCCTACAGCCCACCCTTCCCAGCACTTGTCTGCACTTACCTTTGCAGTTGCCACCAGCCGACCTATGTATTTTATTTTTGGTCTACTTCCCCTGTACTGCACTCCCTCCCCCCTTCCCCCTGCACTTTTCCCTTCCCCCTACCCCTGCACTTGCACAATCTCAATGACACCTGGCCTAGTAGTACCGTTTTCTGTCTTCCCTTGTTCCCCCCTCCCTGCCTCATCGCACCTTGAAATACTTGTGTATAGGCCATATCATGTCATATGTCATATGTGTGCCTTTTGGTCACACGGGATAGCTTGTGTTTAAGTAGCTAGGGATGCAGACGATGTGGCACTTCCATGGCAACTATCTCAGGGTGGTAGGGTTGTGACAGTTGACTGTCTCTTTGTCATCATCGATTGTCACCTGGTATGTGCCAGGCTTGTGTGCATTCCGCAGGGGTGGGAGTTTAGGTGAAAAATGTGGCCACAAGCTGGGTCCGGGCTTCCTCACCACATGCCCTGTCCCCTCCCATGGGCAGCGCCTGTGCCTGTGGTTGGGGATGTGGGGGCACCACCATGTCCACCGGGACGCCCTGCCGTGTTGCAACATTGTGCAGGACACATGCTGCCACAATGATCCTGCACACTACTGGTGGTGCATAGAGTAGTTGCCCACCAGAGCGGTCAAGGGAGCGGAAACGTGACTTGAGCACTCCGAATGTGCGCTCCACTATGCCCCTGGTTGCAATATGGGCGGCGTTGTATCTTACCTGGGGTGGTGTGGTGGGGTTCCGGATTGGCGTCATCATGTGGTTGCTCAGAGGGTAGGCACTGTCCCCTGGGGAGGTGATAATAGTTGATAATAGTTGAGATTATTAGGGTTTGGATATTTGTCTGTGTGTGACTTGCATACATGTGCAAGGGCATTTGTACTGACCTAGGAGCCATGTGTCGTCATGCTGCTTGCGGTTTCGGTAGATGTGCTCAGTGGCCCTAGGTGGACGTAGGGCCACATGGGTGCAATCTATGGCACCAAGCACTTTGGGGAAGTGTGCCACACTGAAAAAATCCAGGACAACGGCCTGCCTTTCTGTGGGTGTTTTGGGCATGTATATGTGCCTGCGGACCGAGGGTCGCGCTGTCATGATTGCCAGTACCTGGTGTAGGCAGCGTGACTGCGTGGCCTGTGAGACCCCCCCACTATGGCAGTGGTCCGCTGAAATGACCCAGTGGCCAAAAAATGCAGGACATTGAGCAGATTCTCCAAGGGGCTCAATGCTTGGGAGCAAAGGGTGGGGGATGTAAGGTCATCTTCCCACTCCCTGACCAGGTCTAGGATGATATGGGGTGGAAACCTATACCTGCCATAGACCTGGTCGTCAGGCATCCCAAAAAGGCTTGTCCGTGGTGCGAAAATGCGTGCCCTGGCTATTCTCCTCCTCCTGCGGTGTTCCACGATCAGTGCTGCGACAAATGGGGCATTCATCGTAGCTGTATATATGCGTTTGTTGTTTGCGCGCACTTTTATGCTGTGGGCGGGAACGCTTCCGCCTGCCTTCGTGTGGCGGACGCGTTGACGCCTGTGCGCGTCTTTTGCCGTGCGCGGGTTTCCCGTATTCGTGTCCATGAATACGGGTTGTTCACGTGCGTGTGGGCGTTCCGTGTAGTTCCCTGCAGTACTTCCCCAGTTACGCCTTCTTTTTCACGCGTTGTTCCCCATTCCGCGTGTTACGCCCACTGTTCCGCCCACTTTGGTTGTGTGCGCCGCGCTATGTGCGCTTTTGCTGTGCGCGTAGCGCACGCCGTGTATGCCTGCGTGCGCAATGGCTGGATTGGGTGCACGGACAGCGGGAAACACGTGCAGCGTCTTCCTTGAATCGCACGCGTGCACGTGCGCTGCGTTTCTCACACTTGCGCTCCCTTGCGCCTGCTTGCGCATGGATTTTCGGCGCACGTTTGTTCCATGAATCGGCCCCCAAATTGTGTAGCTCTGAACCTTCTAAGCCATAGAAGATAGTCGGACAGAACCATTGCTTGAATAGTGTTAGTGTTCCGCTCATCGAGTATCCAGCATTTCCTTTAGAGAAGCGGCTAATCAGATAAGTCAATTGCCTAGCCTTAGTGATCTTAATATTTATAATATGTTCATAGCTGGCATTTGACAATAGATTTAAGCCCAGGTATGTATAGCAGGTGACACATTGAAGCTACCCAATACTTATATTGGTCTGTACCCTATTTTTTTTTATTTTGGGAGTTACTAACATTACTTTGTTTTATTTAAATGTATCTCTAGCTCATTATCACTTGCATAATTTACCATGGTTTCCAGTAAAGTTTTTATGCCTGTTAATGTGTGGCTAAAGAGGACCAAGTCATCCTCATATAATATTACAGTAATGTGGCCTTTATCAATCTTTGGGGACCAGCTGCCCAAAGCTTCTAGGCGTCGGATGAGGTTGTTGGCAATGTATAATTAAATTAAATTAAATTACATTAAATTATATTAAAAAGAAGGGGGACCAGCATGCACTCCTGCTTAACACCACGGTTTATACTGATCTTATCTGATAGATGGTTTCCATTCCCCAGTCTGATCCTAGTGGTGGTTTTAAATACAGAGCTTTTGCAGTTTCAAGTAACCAGCCTAGGCAACCCCCCTTTTGCAGGTTCGCCCACAGGAGTTCCCTATTGACCAAATCAAAAGCAGATTAAAAATCTGAGTATGCTATATATGAAGGTGGATTAGCTTAACCTTTAGCTTGGTTAATTAACCGGTGAACCACATGCAGATTTAAGTTGGTATTTGTCCCTACACAAAAACTGGTTTGCAATGGATGAAGTAGATTATTTTCATTAACCCATGCAAGCAGGTGCTTTAGCACACAGCTTGCAAACATCTTACTGGTGCTATCTAGTAATGACAATAAACAGTAATTTTCCGGACTCAGCCTGTCTCCAGCTTTATGTATTGCAATCACTATGGTGCAGGTCCAGGACACAGGGATTTTTTCTGATGGCATACTTTGTCAAACATGTTGCAGAACAGTGAAGCCCACTTTTTTGGCTTGGCCTTCAGAAATACAGTCTCCAGTCCATTTGGGCAGGAGCCTTCAAATTGTTTGCCCTTTCGATCATTTGTATGATGCAATGCCGGTTAAAGTGTAGAGGCCAGGGGCCACTATGCAATTGTTCTGATAATGGTTTACCAACATTTTGGATTCAATAAACGTTCGCCATGTAACTTCTTTAATGGGGTTTAGCATTCATTAACCATCTTTTGCATCCCTCACTAAAGGAAGGGTCCGCCGGATAGTGTTGGGGTTTTGGGGTTTTGAGGTTTTGTAACATAACCTTCAGCTGGTGTTGCCATTTAGTGTTCAAACACTGGGCATTTTGTCTCTTTAGCCAATTGCGGTATGCATTTTTTATTTGCTATAATATCCAATTTAGGTAATTTAGGTAGAGCGGATCTTTTAAATTTTGCACTTGCCTGCGTACTTTGCGCTTCGTCAACTGTACCTACATGTCGAATTGTTTTGTTTTTGTGTCGCCCAGATGAAATATTGATTCACCTGTGAATAACCCTACTTTCAAGGACATTTCTTTGATCCATGTTTCAATAACATTTGCGTCCAAATTCTCCAAAATAATCTTCCCATCATCCAAAATATTTGACAACAATTTACCAGCTCTTCTGATGTTACCCTCAGTCCATCGTATTCAGTTACCCTCTTGATTAATCTCAAGGTCACCCGGACCTAGTACAATGTCTTTGCCCACCACTCCTTGAATGCTCAGTTCCAATCTATGGTAGGTCTAGTCACAAATGAAACTGCACCTCCAAGTACGGGTCCATTCGCACATAGGTAATCGATGGTACTTTCCCTGTTACCCACCTTCCAGGTAGGATGCCAAGGAATATCATTTGGGAGCCTTCGGTTTAATGGTGTCATTTCCCACTCAGCCCAAAACTTGATCCATTCCTCACTCTTAGTGTTCTTAATTTACAGTAAGTCAGGAATAACCTGTCTAGGTATTCAAATCTACTCTCAGTTTTCTCATTAGCAGGAGGATCGTAAATGCATTCCAACAATAAACGCCTACTGTCACACTCATCGGCCAAAATGGACTCCACTGCAATGACACTCCCACTTTCATCAAGTGGGGTTACAATCGAGGAGGGCAGTTCATTCGAAATTCCTATGAGTAGGCCCCCAGAAAGTCTACCCATTTGGCCCTTTACAGCTAATGTTTGTTTGTTTGTTTGTTTGTTTGTTTATTTATTTATATGGCGCACCATACCCAGGGGCAGCAGGGCGCAGGCAGAAAGAATATGCAAAGCTTACAATGTTACAGAAATATACAGTTGAGATAAAATTATAGACATATGCAATTAAGGGTTACAGGAATGAGAAAAATACAAATCTTCACACATAAAAAATATCAATATCTATACAAAGGAGTGAAATATACAGATATGTACAGGGGCTGTTTGTGGCGAGAGCAAAGGCCACAAACAGAAAGTATCAGTATCTATACAGAAATGTAAAATGTACAATTAAATGCGGGGGTTGTTGGAGTTCAAATGACTGATGAGATTCCTTCTAAAGTGCAAATTGGGTTGATTGGCTCTCAGGTTGTGTGGCAAAGAATTCCAAAATGTAGCAGCTTTCACAGGGAAGCTTTTACCTCCAATGGTGGAGAGTTTGAATCTGGGAATTATCAGACAGTTGGAGTTGATAGTTCTTGTTTGTCTGATGGATGACTTTCTCTTTACTTTGTCCTTCAGATAACTAGGGGCAGCATTGTTGAGGGCTGTATGGGTTAGGGAGGCCAACTTTAGTTTGATTTTATTGTCGGTGGAGAGCCATTTGTGTTGGCGTCTGGTAGTGGAGATGTGTTCTCTTTTATTAATGCCGAGGGCAGCTCTCAAGGAGCAGCTCTAATGATTGGTAGATTGCATACCCATCCATAGAGAACCCCCCCCCCCCACATCCAGGTTCCCTTTAGCATGAATACATTAAAATTAATTAGTGCAGGGAGTGAACCATTCATAAGGTAAGGTTCTAGAACACCCTTGTATTCCATGATAGAATATTTATTCAATCTTGAGGGCCCACTATACCCGAAATGATGCTCCTTAGCCATTTCCACCCCTGAGTGTTATCAAAACCTTGATGATCAGCTTTTTTAGGACATACTACTGATACATGCTTTCCGCCATTATTACATTTTTTTACAATTACCAGAAATATTGTCACAAGTTTTCATTTCAGGCTCTTTATCAAGTTTGTACCCCAGTAATTCTAGGGATTCATATTGAGCTCTAATTAGGGGTGCTATAGCTGTTAGTGCGCAGTGGATCTTTGACATGTCTCCATACCGTGCGCCCAACAATTGCACAAAGTCTAAATCGCTGGAATTCAAGATTCGTAATGATGGGACTTTAGTAAATAGCAGCTATGGGTGATTTATCACTGACCTTTTTATGACTGAGGAGTCCTGACAGATATTAACAGTACATTTATCCATATCCACTATCAATGGAGGCTGTGCTCGAGAAGCAGTTGCCAGGAGTATAGGTAACAAACTCCTATCTTTTCAGTCACACTGGTCAGATTTAGTCTCACCAGAAGATCTTATTTAATGAAGATCATCCTTTGGTTGATCTGTTATGAGCACCACATCTTCTGTCTCTTCTATAGGGGCATTTTCTTTTAGGTGCCAGCTGGTGAGTGTACCCTCACTTTGCTGTTTATGTTTCTTCTTTCTCATTTCTTTCTTTTTGTTTTTTTTGTTGTTGTCTGCAGAATTGCAAGTGCAGTATCGATAGTTGAGTTCAATGAATTCACATTCTCACCAGGCTGTGGTTTATGGGGTTTGTTTGTGTTCAATGGCTTTTTTTGTAACTGCTTCTGTTTGTGTCTATCCCGGTGTGTAGGGTAAGTTAGAGGGGACACCAGCAACTCATCTTCAATCATTCCTTCCTCCTGAGATTCAATAATAATCAGTGGTGGTGGTATCTTTTTATTAGGCAATGCTACAATCTCATCCAAAGAAGTAGGGAGATTTAGATTCCCTAATAACACACTCAGCATGATACCGTACTTTTCTACTTCTTCATGGATACAGCCACAAAGTTTCAGCAGCACCTTAACTGCAAAATTAACAACATTGTTCTCTGCTGTTTGGTTTAAGCTAGTCACATTACAGGGATTATTAGAGTGGCCGTTTAAATCCAGTGGTGTCATGTCGACTAATGGAGGAAAGTCATCCAATACCAGATTAGGAGATGCAGATAGGCGTTGTGTCAATAGCGCTCCCGTAAACCCAGCCTTTTTCACCGACTGAGGCGACCACCCCACAGCTTCAGATGTTGTCAAAACATTGGCTGTACTTTCAGGAGATGCTATCCTAGTAAGTTTCACAGAGTTACTCAACATACATCTAGTAAGGAGTTATTGTCGAGACCATCGAAAGTGGAGTGTAAGATGGATTTATTTAACACTTGGTCTTCATGCGTTGTGGCCACGACCTCATTTTCACCATCAGGCAACAACGGCTTCATAGTGTCCTGTTGCTTAGTAAAAAAAGAAGAGATTTCGATGGCGTCTCCATTGCTGATATGTTTCTTTCTACAATGTGTTCTATTGCTGACCCATCCGAATTCCCCAAAGTTGCATCTCGTCAGTAACCATTACTTTTGCCATAGGTCTTTTGTTTCCTGAGGTTATAATTCCTTGTCTTATGTGCAGATTTACCCAGCATATTGGAATAGGAAAGCTCTGAGCCAAACGGCAGAAAATGTTACGATGTTGATAGAAGGCAAAGGAGAAACGGTATAAAGAACTTGTTGCACAAAGCTCCACACATAGAACTCAGTATCCAGTAAATATGAAGGTTCCTGCAGGTTCAAAGGGGACTGGTCCCAACAGTCACCCGAAATATGTCCAAGCTGAAGAGTTCACAAGTAAGTGCTGCCAAAGAAATATATCAAACGCTCTTACAGAAGGCAACAAGGCACAAATACTCCATGGGCTCAAAGGGGAAACCTCCCCCACAGTCACCTTACAGGAAAGGCGTCCCAAGCCGCTATAGCTCAATGTTTATAAATAGCAACAGATCAACAGGCTTCAGGTACTCTGCAAACCAGGCAGCCGACAAGCTCTGTGTAAGCGACACCGGCTATCGCCACGCAGCAGGGAAGACAAAAATGTATTGGCAGTTTAAATGCTGATCTAAATCCCATGTGTGTCCAGTCCAGGATCCAGTTTTTGTGTCAGCCACTTACTTGTAAATCCGTTATGAGGTTGCATTAAACCATGTCCAACAAGTCAACCGGAAGGCTCAGGTAGGGAGGGGAGTCACTCCTGCAACACCCGCCACGCGAAACACCAAACACTCAAAGACTCAAACACACTCCGTCATGCTCCGCTGTGCCTGGAGTGTATATCCTGTTAGCTCTGCCTCTTGGCAATGGAAATGGTAGGCAGACTTGGTCCACCAAACATTGCGAAAATGAGATCTGATTTCTGCTCATTGCTCCATAAAACACTCAAACACACTATTAGAAATATATTTTAAATTTCAAGCATAATACAAGTATTTAAAAACCTAATAAAACCCACAAAAGAAAATGTTGTACATAAATCATAATAGATATGCATAATTACCTTAATCGACAACACATAAAACATTTATTTCCATCACAATTGGACAAAGATGTGTGATGGTCGAATTTGTGAAACAATCATCAGCCCTGCATGTTTCTGTCCCTATCACCAATTCTGTAGGAAATTCTTCAGGGGCTAGCCACTGAACATCTGTAGGATTTTTGGTTTGTGGGTGTGCTGATCTCCACAGCATCAAAGACAATTGGCAGAGCTTCTAGCACTAAAGTTATTTAAAAAAAAAAGGAAAAAAGGTGGGAAAAAGAGTCACCATTTTCAAATTCTGATATTATTTCATCTACACAAACCACAGAAAACACAATGGAATTCAATAAGGTTTATATTTGTACACAACAAACAAAGAAACAAAAAAGTGAAGGGTACCTGCTCGCTACGCATGGTAACACCCATAGAGTTGAAAATCAATTTCAGGTCCTAATTCATAGAACTCCTTATTATATAACATCCTCCACTGGCCACTGCAAGTACATGAAACACGTTGTGATGCTGGAAAGGCATTGGAGGGACAGGGACTCCATGTCCTTGTCTTGTTCTCCTTGTATCATGTGTGTTCTGTGTTATTTCCTGCACAGGAATCTATGTGGGACCCCTGGCAGTGCAGCTCTTCCTCTTTTTGGTCTTGGTGAACAGACCCTTGGGATACCCTTATGGCACCCATGGGTAGGGGTACAACCCTGTACCCCTAGTGTATGTTTTTGTGCACCTGTGTGTGGCCCACAGAGCAGGGTATGGGCTGGTGGCAGCTCCATGCTGAATTTGACAGGTGCTCTGTGTATACCCCATTTTGTGATACCCAGGTCCTGCCATTGGAATCAGTTGATTGCTGATAGGAGCCAAGATGGCCTCTGTGGCCTCTTGCTTTCTATTGCTTGTTACCTTGTTTTCCCAAAGTCCTGGGAAGCCCTGACTCTGTCCCTCCTCCTGACTGGCTGTTGGGTGGAAGTTCCACATATGGTATTGTGGGGAAGTCCAGGCAAGACTGGCTGGCTCCTTCCCAGTGACTGTAGTGGGTACACCCTTGGGGTGTGACCTGGGAGAATGGAGTGTTTGACCAATATACATTTCATGTTATGGTTGTCTGGTTTCTAGTGTGTGATAGAATGTATGAGGCAGCCCTGTCCAAAACAGGTATGGATGCAGTGTGGAGTGCTGAATGGCTGGGTGCTTGTTCCAATCCACATTCCATGTTGTGAGTGTCTGGATGGAGAAGAATGGCCGTAATGGGCTGTGAGCCTGATTTGCTGCCTGCCTGCTGAATGCCCTTCTGAATGATTAGCTGCCTGAAACTGGCCCATCAGTGTGAATGAGAGATAGAACAGTATATCTGGAGACCTCTCACTTACTGGAATTGTTCAGAAGCTGAAGTCATAAAAGTGATGCTTATCATGAGGCCCAGCTAAAAGAAGTAGGCTTTGCTTCTGCTTTCATTCAACACAATCTGAAAGCTGTCGTGTCTCCAAAAACTGATCCAAGAGCGGACCTGTCTAGGAGACCTCTTCCCGAGCTACAAGGGAACATTGTGCACCAGCTAACCTTAACCAAGGCTCCTTGGAAGTCAGTCCTCGAAAGGCTGCCAGGACTTCAAGGCCATCAACGACCATCACTGTCGACTGAGGTTCGGAGGACCTCTGTAATCTCGTCGACCTGAGCCGTAACGCTCCATTGCCTAAAACACTTTGAAATCAAGGACTCCCTTGCTCATCACCGTCGACCGCTTTGTCCTGCCAGAGAAAGTCAATGTTGCTGACGAACTGAGTAGAATCCGCCAGTCGGTTTCCCGCCACCCAAAGTCCAGGAAGTGAACAGAAAGTGACTGCTGACTGTGTCACTCTGTTCGGGTGGAGCTTGTTTTTCCAACAGGAGGAAGGATTTTACTGCGACACATCCTGTGTCTTGGACCTCCCCCTGATCTTTGTTTACTGGCTCCGACGCGAGAAGCCCGCCCCCCGCACAAAAGGAAGTGTTGTCAAATACCCAGCTAACAGCGCACCAGCGCGCGCCCCAGGACGTGAACAGAAAGTGACTGTTTACTGTTCACTGGTCGCAGCGCTCGGTGCGCTGCCCGAAATTAGGTCTCCCCCCCCCCGTGATTCCTGAGGTACATCCTCTTCCTCTCTCTGATTACTTAGTCTAGCCAGCGACTAACTCTCTCCACTGATCATAATGGAATTAAGATCTTTTAAAACTCCTCAGCTAGAGTGTAATATTTCTCATGCATCACACGTGGATAAGTCTACGTTTTTTAAGCAAAATTATCCAGCTAAAGTTAGCCGGGCATGCAAAAGGAAGACTATCACACAACCCGGTTTGCTAACTGAAGGTAAGCTGGTAAAAATTATTCCTTTTTTGAAAAAGTTGAAAATGTGCAGATGTCATCACTTATATCCACTAAGACTAGTATGTCTGATAATGATGGTGGTAGCTGTGTTACAGAAATCATGGAAGACCTAGCAGTGGCCTTTCCATGTCTTAGTAGCAAGTTAATCACACAAATACTGATGCCCACAATACGTGAATTAGGTTGCACTATTGATGCATATGAATATGACTCCCATAGAGCAAAAATACCAACAATTGAACTAATGGGAAAAAGTAATGAAAATAATAATGAGATGATGCAAATCAGAGACAGTGACCCACTGTTTAGCACGACGCCGCAACAAATGAAACTGCTAATGCACTAGTCACCAAAGCGCTGTATGAAGAGGCTAAGGAAAAATGTGAGCCACTCAACCCTGGTGAAAGGTTTGAAATTGACCCAACATCAGGTTTGATTGTCATTTGGAAAGTACATCTAGCAATTAATAACAGTGTAAAAGAAAATCTGATTACGCAACCAATAGCGAACAACACTAGTGCCCATATACGTGATAACTCAAAAGATACTAGTTTTGTAAGTATGAATACAGAAGAACTTTTTCAGGCCCTAGAAAATGTGTTAGTCTCTCTGGTAGAAAAATATGAATCTATGGATAATAAACTAGCCATCCACTCACTGTTGCTATATGATCTTAGTAAAAGAAACAACCTGAAACTTTGTGATGGCAGTACGAACACAGATACTAGAAAGAGTCTAGAGCAAGAACTATCCAATAAAAAAAAAAAACGACCAATGTGAAAAAGAAGTAATACATATAGCAAGTGATTTAGCTAATAAAGACATTGAATATAACCTAACAGTAAACAATACCAAAGAGAAAAATGCAGAAGCAAGTGAGAACTGCAAACCAAAACGCAAGGGGAAGCAGCAAAAGACCAACAAGAAAAAGAGATATGGTCAAGCTGCAATGTATACCACAAATAAAGAAAAAACACCCAAGAACGGATGTATAGTGGATACCAATATACTGACAGAACTGAAAAAAATAGTACTCACAGAGATAGAAAATAATACGCAAGTGGTAAGTAGAAATCCCAAAAGTGTATCTATGTATAAAGGACCTAACTATGTCGGTACACATGAAGTAGCTATACATGAGCCACTTAGTAAAGAAGTTAACAGACTAAAATCAAAAAAACAAGTAAAGCTCCCAGATACTGATATATGAGATTTTCTGATTCAACCTAAGAGTCCAAGAAAAAAACAAGCTAAGATAAATAAAAAAAAGGGCGAATAACGCAGATGAGATCTTGGAAGATATGTGCATGCTATATGAAAGTGCAACAAATGAAGAGAAAAATAAGGTATGCAGTGAAAAATAAGTAACAATAAAAAAGTAGCTAAAAGTGAAAACTCCTGTGACAATACTAACGCAACACCACCTAATAAGAGAGAACCAATTAAGGCCTTTCAAACAGAAAAAATAGATACAAATAAGATGCTAGTCCGCAATCGTAGCCATGTGCTACAAATATGTGCATCAATAGTCCCACTAAGGACGATAGCCACAGATGATTTTAAAATTGTCGACCAAGTAGTTAGCCCCACTAAAACTATAACTAATCTATGGTGCAAGATGAGACAATACATGAATACATCTTTAGCCATAGACACCCGTTTGAACTTATTGGATATACATGTAGAGAAATATACATGCCAAAAGAAAAATATGTGCACAAAATGAGGAAAGAAGTTGACATGAATAAGAAAGACCTATGTAAACCAAAAGATCAAACCAAATCGAGGAATAAGAAATCTGAAAGTGACATACCTGAGAAACCTATTAATCGAGAGATTGCAGATGGGTATTGACAGTGGCTTCGCAAAGCCTTTAAAGCACACTGTGAAATAAGCTCCTGATGCCCCCGATATTATACTGTCCTGGAACACCCGAGGAAACTCTCACTATAATAGTGATGAGGGACTCTTAGATAATATAAAAACATTTAGAATTATAGCCTTACAGGAAACATGGCTGACCGCTGACTGTGAAATAGATGGACGTAGCAATCATGTAAGCACTGCTACGCAAGGCCTGCGAGGTAGACCAAAAGGCGGGCTTCTTATCTCCATCAAACAACCCTGGGAAGGAGTCAGACATCCTGATTCTACAAAGATGGTGTTAGCTGTATTAGTTTCATGTAAGACACCACCAATTGATACTTTTGTTCTGATAAACATATACAACCCCCCAGAAGCCAAATATAGTAAAGAAAAATATTGCCACATTAACTAAAATACTTACTGAAGCTGTTAATACTTTACCACTGATCATTGTAGGCGATCTTAATGCAAGAATAAACTACAAATCCGAGGGGGCTACAGAGGAAAATTGTATCTCAAAATTTTGATAAAAATGCAAAAGAATTGATAAAGCTGCTAAATAACAGTTTTGAATGGAAACACCTCAGGCGACTGGGACATGAATGTGACACGGATATCTGGAACAAGCATGAGTACAGTAGACCATATGATAGTTAACAAAAGAGCACGCTCATGGGTAAATGATATGGCTGTAGGATGTAGAGATGAAAGTGACCATCTCCCATTATATCTCCTACTTACCAGTAAAATCTCTCAGAATGACAAATACCAAAAAAAATGACAGATCGGAGTAAACTTAGCAGGAAACAGAATAAAATGGAATCCAAAAAATATCGAGAAAGGTAACGCCATAGCGCAACCCCTGTTGGAACAGTTTATTGAATTAGCTGATACAAGTGAAATGCATGATTCAAACAGTATACTAAATATGTTCAAACAGCTAACAGAGCAGATAAGAGAATCCATTAGTGATAAATGAAAATATAACACAACTAATGAAAGATGGAACATAGATCATCACAAGAAATTTGATAAAATAATACAATTAAAAAGAAAAATCCTACGGAAAGAAATCCGTAATTGTATTAAAGAGAAAGATGAACAAGCAACAAATAAGATACGCAGCTTTAAGACTGAATATAGAAGATGGCTGAAACACCATTTAAAAGGAAAAAAGGAAGAAACGTGGCGCCTGTTGGCCCAAGCATCTAATAATAAAAACAACAAAATGATGTGGGATATTATCAATGAGAAGAAAGAAAAGAATATACCGATTAACTGTGTATCAGAAAGCAGATGGATTACCCATGTCACTAATACAATTGGTAACTTAGCGGAAGATGAAATTGATTTTAAACCAGTAAAAACTGAATGGAAAGGTAACTATACAGTAGACTCGCTAATTAAAATAATAAGAAAATTGCCTAACTCCAGAGCTGCAGGCCCTGATAGCACCTGTAATGCGCTATTACATAAATCCCCTGAAAAATGGGCTAAGGTCCTATACATTGTTTTCCAATGGATAGGAGTACATGGGATGATCCCTAACACATGGAAGAAGAGTATTGTACTCTCTATCTATGAAAAAGGAGACTCTAAAGACCCTATTAACTATAGGATGCTAGCAATGCTAGACATCCCAGGAAAAATCTTTGGTAAAGTTTTGCTGGGTGAACTAAACCAGTGGATAACCAGATGTAAGATCTTACCTGAGTATCAATCTGGTTTTACATGTGGGTCATCTACGGCCCATAACATAGCTATTTTAGTTAATGCAGTCGAATATTCCTGGAAAAATCGAAGGCTACCAGTGTATGTAGCCTATATAGACTTCTCAGTGGACTTTGATACAATAGCCGGTAGTAAACTATGGGCCAAACTAGAGCACTGGAAGATACCTTGCGGGCTACTATATATGATCCAGTTTCTGTATAAAGATACCTCGGTCAGAATACGGTTAGATGAAGAAGGGCAATTATTAGAAAATATTCAGACCTCACGAGGTGTAAAACAGGGGTGCACTTTAGCTGCTACCCTGTTTAACGTATATCTCACAGATTTCCTTAAAAATGTTAATAATACAAACATGAATGACATCAAATTAGGTAATCTTATGTTAAGATGGTTGGGATACGCAGATGACCTCATACTGCTTGACTATACGCCCAAGGGACTACAGGCAAAACTTGATGAGCTTGAAAAGTTTGCCAATTGCTAATAACCTTGTTGTTAACATTGGTAAAACTAAAGTTATGAAGTTTGAAATACAGGTGTCTAATAAAAAAAGATATAATGGTGGGTGGACACCAAACCAACAACAGATTGAAGTGGTCCATGAATATAAATACTTAGGAGTTATCATAGTTGACAAGCTCACATGGAAAAAACTCTGGTCTGAAACTAAAAAGAAATGTATGATTGCAACCATGGCGTGAAGCAAGTTTATTAGTAATCAGGGCACTTATTCTGTTGCAACAGTTGTTAAATTATACTCAGCTAAAATTGTCTCATGTCTGACCTATGGAGCAGAAATCTGGGCCAGCAAATATGGTAATGACCTTGATAAATTTGAGGCAAAAATGCTAAGGATATTGCTGCGAATGCCAAAAACATTGCCTTATGAATATACTATGCTAGAATGTGAAATAATCAGCATAAGAAATAAAGTGCAGCTATCCTCAGCCATACTATATGCAAAACTAACACGACTTGCTAATGATACATTCATTGTGCGAATAATGGAGCAATATGAGGTGACACCAAAACTGATTTTAAAACAATAAATAGATGGAGACTAATCTACCTCAAATTGATAAAAAACAAGAGTCACTGTTGGCTGTTATATTCTGTGGCCCAGATAAAATGTAAATTGAAAAAAAATATTTGCGAAATAGATAGAGAACAAAGAATAGTAAATCTGGCAACCAAATCCAACAGTGGAGTATTTATAGATTACATCACACTACGATTGATGAAACCAAAGTATCAGATGTCATACCCAAATTGCTCTACCATTCAATGGTACCTGCTATTCAAATTGAATTCATGTGATGTATTAGAATTATTAGGCGCAAGAGTGGGAATCCCCCGCAAAATTAGATTCTGTCGCCTCTGCGGTACCAATTTTCTTGAATCAGCACATCATATTATATGCAAGTGCGAAAGTCTAGACACAATACGAAGACAATTTCTGATGAAGTATGATAACTCTATGTATACGTGTGATATACACAGCATGTGGGCAAAGCTAGTAGAAGGAAATTACCTGAATCTAATTTTTTATTTGATGAAATTTTATGTGATTATTTTAGAAATTTTAAAAGATCTGTCAAAAGGTATTTTACATTATTAAAGGTGTGATGATTTTTGCGATATGTATTTTAGAAAGAAATATTTATGTGATGAATTGATAAAATATGTAAAACTTAATTGTTATATGCATATAAATAAATAAATAAAGTCCATAAAAACACCTTGCTTGGCCTACATTCTTCATTGACTCTTTGCAGCAACAAATTATCGTCGTCGAGGTGCACCGCACGGCTCATCTTCGCAGGACATCCACGACCGATCGTCGACGAGCACTACAAGGACTTAAGCTGCTGCCTCGACAACATCGTTCACCCTTTTCTTCGAGTGATCTCAACGATTCATGGCTTCTGCCTTAAAGGGAGTTCACTCAAGAAAAATTGGTCGATGACCCATCGACAAACTCTGCTAAATCAGGTACATTGGGGTAGTAGAACATTTGTAGAGGGAAATAAGACTCTGCTAAACACTTTATGGACTGGGCTTGTGTAATACTTTATTTACAGGTTACACAGGTGGGGGATCCTCACACAGAACTGTATCTTTGGAAACGGGACAAACTATTCTGCCATTTGTTTAACCACTTGTTTCCGTCCCATGTCTAGTGTTGGTTCACATTGCTATTTGACTTGTATGTCATTTAGAACTGTCAGCAGTTGATGCATTTTAATGGAGTCAAGAGTTAATTGTGGTACCACATAGAGACTGTATATATTTATCATTTTAGTATTTCCTGTGCACAAGTGTGTTATTGTGTATGTATATAACTTGAACCTTATTTGTATAAAGAACTGTGTTATCACTAACATAGTATGAGGTCATTCCTTTGTGGGGGCTCAGTGACTACACTGTTCTTAAGAACCTGCCTGCATCACCTCCTGAGAGCTAAGCCTTGATCGTTCGTCCATTGCTAGTGCTTAGAGAATCTTGGCTGGGGTGCTCTGTGCTTCTACTCTGCCATATAGAGGGTAGGAGTACAAATAAACCCCCTCCAGTCTTTACACTGGTGGCAGCAGTGGGATACTTAAGGTTTTAAGAATCAGTGTGTAACCTTGTCACTTACAAAATATCCACACTTTCTGAATTTGAGGTTTAGTTGTGTACTAGATAACTACATTACAAGCAATGGAATCTATTGTAAATGCTAAATTGACTAGGATGAGCTTAGAGGCTCTCCAGAGTGCGTGTGTAGCCACAGAGTTAGACTTGGAAGATAAGTCTAGGGCTGAGATGATAGCTGCCCTTGTGGACTACCAGACTGATTGTGAAGCTCTTGATGGAGAAGGGATTCAACCATTGAGGGCCCTGCCCCTGTGGTTCTTACTAAATCTGTTTCTGGGAGTGCCACCACTCCTGCTGCCGCTATTCCAAAACCTAGCAGTGTTTCTTCAGAGAATACCTTGGAACTTGAAATATTGAGGATTAAATTGGCCTTTGAATATAGAAGTTGGAAACTGAAGCTGAACTTAAGAAAGAGGAGTTGGCACAGCAAGTGATACTCAAGAATAGGGATCTTGAACTCAAAGACAAGGACACTGAATGTCAGAGAATCCAGCTAGAGAAAGCTACAGTGGAGACATCAGCCACACCAGTTGAGAGTGCCAGGTCCCCTGCCACCAAGTCTATGAAAGATTTGGTTGGTGTGTATGTGGAGGGTTCTGATATCCTCAAATGGATTGAAGCGTTTGAAATGGCTTGTGGAATCCATGATGTTGATAAAAGTGATTGTGCTAAGTGTTTGTTGAGTAGAGTGCCTTAGACTGGTTTTGACTGTATTCTGAAACTGAGTGTGGAAGAAAGGGGTCAGTATGAGTGCATGAAATCTGCTTTGATTGCCAAGTTTGGCAAGACACCTACCCAATATCTTAAACGGTTCAGGGAATATAAGAAAAGAGAGAATGATATAATATGATATGATAGTTATTTATAATGCGCTTAATAACCAGAGGTTTCTAAGCGTGGAACCGGGGATCAAACCTGTGTTGCTCCGTGTCGTTTTGCTTCCAAGGCAAGCCGCTGAGCTATCCTCCCGAAAATGTGTCTTGGATTGACTGGGTGAGTGCTGCACATATGGTGTAAAGCACTCAGCGCTTTGGTGTAAAGCGCTCTATAAATAAACAAATCAATCAATCAATCAATGATGGGGTAGATTGATGGATACAAGGTGAAAACACACTTTGAATAGTTTCACCTTTTCTTTTTTGAGCATTTTTCTGAAGCCTGTTCACCAGAGCTGTGTCAGTATATTGCTGACCAGAACATTTTAGATCCCTTTAAGCTGGCCAGGCTGTCTGACAAGTGGGTCTCCCACTGTGTGTCCCCTAAGCAACCCAGTGGGAAAGACAAAGACAAAGAAAAGGGGCCTCTCAGAAGCCCGAGGAGTCCCAAAAGCAGTCACAGTTGGGTAAATCTAAACCTTCCTCTCCTAAGATCCAGACATCTAGTGGGGATCAGTCCTATGTGGGTAAGAGTCAGAGTAGTGGTCCTCCTGCTGCAAAGCAGGCTCCCAGTGGCTCCAATACCATACCCCATATTCCTGATACGTGCTGTGACTGTGGGGCTCTGGACCACAGGAATGGTGACCCCAAGTGTAAAGGTACAGCTCTTGGAGTCCAGGCTGCCAGACTGATCTACCCTTGCTTTGTGCCTCAGGTGGAGGCCACTGTCCTCCCCTCCTCTACAGGAATCGCATTTGGTGCTCCTGTAGAGATTTCCCTAGTGTCCCTTTGGGGCATGGGACCAGTATGCAGAAGTAGTGGCTACAATCCTACAGAACACCCGCCGATTTTTGAGAAGTGCCTCCTGAATGGCCAGCCTTCTACTGGTTTGAGAGACACTGGGGTAAGCATGACCGTGGTGGACAGGACCCTGCTCATGCCAGAGGGATATGTAGGTGCTCCTCTGAGAACTATCAGGTTAGCTAGTTGGCCTCCGAAATTATCTTCTGTTGCCCTAGTCACCATCATGATTGCGGACAAGACAGCAAAGCTTCCTGTCCTGGTTCAGGACAATGCACCTGCTAACATTTTGTTAGAAAATTATCTATTGGAGTTGGGGTTGATCTCTGATGGTCTCCCCCTTAGTGTTGCTACAGTCACTAGGTCACAGGTCGCACTGGGTCTGACTGTGAGACAGGTACCCAAGGTAAGAAGGAAGAGCAAGAAGCCCACTTCTGTGATGGGATTCATGCTCTGCACGGGCTGGGTCCAATGGTAACCCGAGACTCAACCTCTGAGGGAAAAGAGCAAGAAAACCCTCCTGCATAAGAGGTGTCAACCCAGAAGATCACCCTGAACTTCAATGCCTGCTGGCTGAAGGGCGGCCTTCTAGGGGCGACTTCTGTAAATGTCAGAGAGAGTGCCACTTTCTCAAGGGTCTGGGAAAACAGGCCCTGGCCCAGGCACAAGGTAAAGTGCCTAGGTCTTTCCGGATTTATTGGGAGGGCGAGCTCCTTTGTAGTAAGCCAACTAAGCCTGGACCTGGTGCCCTCACGATGTTGGTGGTACCTCAAGTTTACAGGCCCTTCCTACAGCAGTTAGCATATGAGGTGCCCTTAGCTGGTCATCTTGTGACCAAGAAGACTAAGCAGAGGCTCTCTGCACATTTCTACTGGCCCCAGATGGGAGTAGAAGTGGAGTCCCACTGTAGCACCTGCTCCATTGTTCAGTTGTCTGGCAAGACTGGAGGCAATGTTATTACCCCACTGCAGCCGTTGCCAGTGTTTGGCACACCATTTCAGAGGATGGGCATCGACATTGTCAGTCTCCTTGACCCTCCCACTTCAGGTGGACATTGCTTCATACTGGTCTTGGTTGATCATGCCACCAGGTACCCTGAGGCTATACCCCTTCAGACCATTACAGCCAAGGTGGTTGCCAGGGCGCTCCTGGGCATTTTCACCAGAGTTGCATTCCCTAAAGAGGTGGTCTCTGACAGAGGATCCAACTTCAAGTCGAGTTACATGAAAGCGATGTGGAAGGAGTGTGGAGTAATCTACAAGTTCTCCACATCCTAACATCCCCAGACCAATGGTCTGCTTGAGAGATTTAATAAAACTCCCCGGGGCATGGTGGGTGCTTTGGAAGAGCCCCTATGGAGGAAATTGGATCACCTCCTGCTATGCCTGCTGCTCGCTTACATAGAAGTACCTCAAGATGGTGTTGGTTTCAACCCCTTTGAGTTGCTCTTTAGACATCCCGTGAGGGGGCCCTTTGCCTTGATCAGAAAAAGTTTGGAAGCCACCCCTCGGGTCCTGCCAAGCAAGTGGGGGATTATGTGCTAGGCCTCAGACGGATGATTACACACATGATGGGACAGGTGACAGCGAACCTCAAGGCAAGCCAGGAATTGAACAAGTACTGGTATGACCTTAAAGCATCACAAGTGGATTGGACTCTAGGACAGGAGATGCTTGTGTTGGAGCCTACCAAGCTTAGGGTTTTGGGATATAAGTAGACTGGAACCTTCTGGATAATCTCCAAGATGGTCAAAGTCAATTATCTGGTTGACATGGGAGTCCCTGGGGTAGCCACTCGGGTATTCCAAGTCAACAGGCTCAAGCCTTTCCATAGGCGAACAGAAGTCTCATATCTCTTGCTAACCTCAGAGCAAGAATAGGATGTGAGTGAGCCCCTTCCTGATTTGCTGCATAGCAACCATCAGGATGGCTCAGTGGAGGGAGTGCATCTCTCTCCAGATCTGACACCAGAAGAGCAGAGGGCCCACAGGGCTTTGCTCCGGCAGTATGACCCTCTGTGCTCACTGACACCAGGCCTCACCCCATGGTGCAGGCACAAAATTGACACTGGTGACAGTTTGCATGTCAAAAACAGGTGCTAGTGAATGTCAGACATGGTTAAGAAGCACATGCAGGCTGTGGTCGCCAAGATGTTGGATCTGGGTGTTATTGAACCCTCAACCCGTCCCTGGTCCAGTCCAGGGGTCCTTGTCCCCAAGGCAAGTTCCCAGGCATGTACCTAGGATTGGCAGTTCTGTGTGAACTACAGAGGGGTCAATGCCATCACCAAAACTGACACGCACCCATTGCCCAGGGTTGATGAGCTTGTGGACACCATAGGTGCTGCCAAATTTGTGACCACCTTTGACATTACCTCAGGCTATTGGCAAATAGCTCTGATGGCCCATGCCAAGAAAAAGCCTGTGTTCTCAACCCCTGAGGGGCTCTACCAGTTTAGAGTCATGCATTTTGGGTTGAAAAACGCACCTGCCACCTTCCAAATATTAGTCAACCATGCTGGAGGCCTTTTGTGTGGCCTACTTTGATGTCTACAGTTCCACCTGGGAAGAGCATTTGACTCATTTGGATAAGGTGTTGCAGGCCTTGAAAGGCAACCGAGTGCCAGATAGCTCAGGGGAATGCCATGTATCTTGGTCATGAGGGAGGAGGGAGTTGAATCCAACCTCTCCCCAGTAAGTTACAGGATGTACATGACTGGAAGACTCCCACTAGTGAAACACAGGTGAAAGCCTTTTGTGCCTCACTGGTTTTTACTGCAACTTCATGGCAAACTATGGAACCATAGCTACCCCTCTGACAGCTCTGACTTCGCCCAAACAACCAAGGAAGGTCAATTGGAAGGAACACTGTCAGAAGGCCTTTATTGGCTTGAAGGAAAGTCTGCACACCTGCGTTGTGTGTACCTAATTACAGCAAACCCTTTATCATTCGTACTAATGCCTGCGACACCAGAATTGGAGCTGTCTTGTCCCAGTTAGACTAAATGGAGGTACGCACTTTCCTCAGGAAGGTAAGACTAAGAACTTTTTTCCAGGAACACATCTTGGAAACCGAGGATGATGAATCAGACACTGGCTTACATTCAGTGTTCACACCCACGGACAATCAAATTCCCAGCGAACTTCTTGTGTTCGAAAAATGCATCCTAAGGGATCTTGCTAAATTGCAAACTCAGAAGACAAGGATTCAACATAATTTCTCATTAGCAGAGAAGCAAGCTTTGACATCACTGGAGAACAACAAAAGTATAGTGATTAACCCAGCAGACAAAGGAGGTGGAGTGGTAATAATGTCATCTGCCCAATACAAAGACATGTTTTTGACCTTGTTAAATGACCGGGACAGCTCCTCCATCCTCCGGAAAGGTCTGACGAAATATCTGACTCAGGAAATTAGTGAAGCAGTGTTGTATGCTCTCTAAAGAGATTGGATATCCAAAAAAGAGGCAGAGTTCCTTGGAAGAACCCCATGTTTGTATGCACTCCCTAAGATCCATAACGACCCCCACAACCCACCAGGAAGACCTATAGTGTCGGGTTGCTGGTCGATCCTAAAACCCCTGTGTAGGTTTGTGGATTTTTTTTCTACAACCCATCAGCTTGTAGACACCTACATATTTACGGCACACCACCCACACGATTACTATCTTTGAAAATATGCCCTTTGATCCTTCCACACCACAGATACTGGTGACTATGGACATCAAGTCCCTCCAGAAATCACATTACTGCTATTGGCTTCAGATGTTGAGGAAGAGGAGTCTGAACCTCTTCCTGACCTATTCCAAAGCAGCGCTTCAGATAACTCCATTGAGGGTGTCCGAGTGGCCCCTCACCTGACTTATGATCAGCAGGCTGAGGTGAAAAATTTGCTTAGGCAATTTTCCCCTGTTTTTTCACAGTCCCCTGGTTTGACACCTTGGTGCAAACATAACATAGACACAGGAGACAGTGTACCTACCAAAAGTAGGGGATACAGAATGTCAGACAAAGTACGGTCTTACATTAAGACAGAGGTCAACAAAATTTTGGATCTTGGAGTGATTGATCCCTCTAGTAGTCCTTGGTCCAGCCCTGTGGTTTTGGTTCCAAAAGCAGGTACTTCTGAATTGAGGTTCTGTGTGGATTACAGAGCTCTGAATGCTGTCACCAAGACAGATGCACACCCCTTGCCTAGAACAGAGGAACTGGTGGATACCTTGGGCGCCTCCAAGTACCTCAGAATGTTTAACCTCACTGCAGGCTATTGGCAAATAGACCTTGCAGAATATGCCAAGGAGAAGACAGCTTTCTCAACTCCAGAGGGCCTTTACCAGTTCAGGGTAATGCCTTTTGGGTTGAAGAATGCACCTGCCATATTCCAGAGGCTTGTGAATCATGTGTTGAATGGGTTGGACAAATTCTGTCTTGCATATCTGGATGATATAGCAGTTTTCAGTGCCACCTGGGAAGACCATGTGAAACACCTTGGGATTGTGTTACAGGCTCTTCAGAAGGCCCACTTGACCATAAAGGCCAGTAAATGCCAGATTGGACAAGGCTCAGTGGGTTACCTTGGACATGAAGTAGGTGGAGGGAGGATAAGCCTCTACCCAGTAAAGTACAAGCAGTACAAGACTGGCCTACCCCCACTACACCGACCCAAGTGATAGCCTTCTCAGGACTCACTGGGTATTACAGAAATTTCATGGCAGACTATGGCACCATAGTTGCCCCTCTGACTTCGCTCACTACTTCAAAGAAACCCAAGAAGGTAACTTGGACTGAAGAGTGTGAGAAGGCCTTCAATGGCTTAAAAGACTCCTTGTGCCAGGCCGCTGTGCTCAGGGCCCATGATTTCCAAATAACTTTTATTGTGCAGACAGATGCCTCTGACACTGGGATAGGAGTTGTACTATCACAAGTAGATGAGAAGGGTAAGGAACACCCTATTGGCTTCATTAGTCACCAGTTTAAGGACAGAGAGCTCAGATTGTCCACAGTAGAGAAAGAAAGTGTATCTGTTGTGTGGGCCCTACGGAAGCTGAGGCCCTACCTCTATGGGACCCACTTCACTGTGCAAACTGACCATAAGCCCTTAAAGTGGCTAATGAACATGAAGAGAGAGAATCCAAAATTGCTTAGGTGGTACATAAGTCTGCAAGGCTTTGACTTCACTATTGAGAATAGGCTAGATGTCCAACATAGCAATGCTGGTGGGTTGGCCAGAATGTTTAACCGACCTGAACAAGAAACTCATCCAGGTGTGGATTAGTTCCCACTGTGCTTAGTCTGGGAATGGTGAGTGTTAGGAAAGATTTCACATTTGGATGTAATTTTCTCTCCATGTGTCAACCCCCAAGCCTTTTTTTGCTGTTCTATCCCCTGATCTAAACTTTGCCAGAGAAGCGCAGCCCTCAGCCGCACTCCTCTGGGCTTTTGCTCACTTCTTAAGGGGAAACTGACATGCCCTTAAGACAGTCAGTACTGGGAGCCTTTGTTTCCCTTAGTCCTTTCCTCATGTTGCAGCTTTTGTGCAACATGTAACAAGAGTGCAATGTAACCTACTTTACCACACCATTGGGTCTCTATTCATTCCAAAGGCCCTAGAAACTCTCGCTGGACTTTTTATGAACTGTGCAGATGTGTCAAGGACAGGACTCGTGGCAGCTATCATTTATCTTATGTTTTGAACCCTTTCTTGCCATGTTATCCACGCTTTCTGCGTTTGGCATGAATAGGTGGCCTGGCTCCAAAATGGCCATGCCTCAAGGTTCTTTGTCCTGTCCTTTGGCTATCTTGCCCCTTCACCTTCCCCAGGTCGAGCCGACACGGGTCAGTCCTTATTTGGTCATGCACTTTCACGCGAAACCCAAAGCTTTTGCGGGCTTCTGCATGCCTTGTGTGTGTGCCTCCAGGATGTGGGCTGGAATGTCTGTTCCCAATACACATCCTGGGTGCCAGAGATTCTTGAGTGTCCTGAATGCACGTATGGAGTGAGTGTGTGTGAGCCGATCTCCAATTGGGTCCTCTCTGCTTTGGCGCGAAGGGAACTTTGGATAAGAGGAGGCCAAAAACACCACTACCATGTCGATCTCCTGAGTTCACACGAACAAAGGATAAGGAGCCAAGTATCCTGCAACAAGAAGCCAAGTCGAGGAACCGCTGGTGACCTGTTGGAAGGTTTGGCACCCTGAGCCCGCTGTCATCCTGCGAGACCCCACTGCATCTGATCATCCTAGAAGGTCTGCAAAGCCTCTTTGACCCATTGGAATAGTGGGACCAACTATTCTCGGCACCTTCATCAAACCCTGCAAGTAAGCTACTTCTGGAGTGTCCCTGGGCCAACCAGTGGGCTGACCAGCTTACACAGGATGTTTACTCTGTCACTGCCGTGGTTTCGAGGAAGACCTCAAAACTTGGCATACTGCTGGCTCTGTCTCCATGGCACCCTCACACCGAATTGCGTACACATGACATTACCAGGTATGAAGTGAGACAAGTGCGCCTGCACCGGAGTAAATGCGGTTACCGTGTTGCCCTGCTGCGGCAACGACCTGTGCAAGTTCCCTGCACTTGTGACCCTCTTGACCCTGAAGCCTGCTAACACGTAAAATACACGGTGTCGAGATGTCCTGATTGTCGCATTCGAACCTGCCAGCAAAGTGGACTGAACTGGCAAAGTCTGGGTCTGCCTGCGTCGGGGACTGGTGAGTAGTCCATACCCCAACCGGTGGCCCCTAGCACAGGAGCCCATTTCTTTTCCTCCGCTGTTGCGAAATAGCAACTCTATCCCGCACTCTCAACCTGCCTCTGCCCGCAAATGGAGGTCCTGCTTGAATAGTGGGTACTTGTTCTTCATCGACCTTATCCGCCTTCCTGTGCTGCTAGTGACACTTGAAGAGACCCTATTTTGTCCAGTGGCACAAGCGTCTGCGTGTACTATTGAGCATAAGGCTCCTCTCTTCATAGAGCTTGGACTGCCTCTTAGTTAGGTGTATTCTTGATGTGGAACTGGGTCTAAAGATTACTTGCACTGCCTGTTTTCCTCCCCATCTAGGTGGTCTACATATTTCATGCTTCTTAATCTGTTAAACCCATCCGGTCTTGTATATGTATCGTGTTGATTGTGACATGTTGGTTTATTTCAGTATTATTGTGATTCTTTGCTATGGTCTATATTACAAAGGCCTTGTAATAAATGTGTATATATTGTTTAATATAACACCTGTCTGGAGTAAATTGTAAGTGTCCTTGCTTTGTGTGCTCATTGAGGTCTTTCAGTCACCCTCACCCCTCTTGAGGCTTAGTCTTGACCGCCTGCCATAGCTACCCTGATTGGTATCGCTTGTCCAGAAGTTACCGTGTTCCAAGAAACTAGGTTGGCCTTCTGAACCTCTGCCCCTGCAGGTCAGAGTTCAGAAATCCATCTTAACAAATTGGTGTACAGCGGTGGGATAGGACTGAAGGAATCCAGTGTTGCGCACGAGCGAAGAAATTTCGAGTTATTCCTACCAGGACACATAGTGAATTGTCGTAGTATAACTTTTAAAAGGCCATAGTCCCATCTAACAGTATGGACACAAGTACCTTGTTAACTTTAAATGCTTCGAAATCCGACACATTAAGAGAGATGTATGCTGAGAGAGGTGTTTCCTCTCAGGGCACAAAAGTAGAAATGATCCAGAGAATCATGGACTGGCAAGAAGCTTGGCTTAGAGCTATAGCTTCCGAGGACAGTGCAGAAGGAGGTGGGGCTTCTCTCACTGGCAGAACTGATGCTTCTACCGCTGCACTGATCCACAACGACCATGAGGACATGGAGGATGTAATGTCGAATGTTTCCTCTGCCAGTGCTGATGGGGAGGCCATACTTGAATTCAAGAAGCAAGAACTGCTGTTTAGGCAGAAGGAGCTTGAGTTCAACATGGCCAAACTAACGATAGAGCAGGCAGAAAAACAAACAGACAGGGATCACCAGTAGGAACTGGCCAAGCTTCAAGTTGCCAATGGGTCCAAGGGTGTGTATGAGGAAAAGAATGACATTATGGAGTGGCTGAATACATTTGAGTATGCATGTGAAGTTCAACAAGTTGACAATGCTGATAAAAATGCCTGGTTACTTAGCAGACTGCCCCATTCTGGCTGCTGTGCCATTATGGAAATGTTGAAAGCTGAGAGAATAGATTTCGCAATGTTGAAGCAAACTCTCATCTTATAGTTTGGAAAGACTCCTGCCCAATACTTAAAAAGATTCAGAGAGTATAAGAAAAAAGAAGGAGGTACTTAGGTATTTTATGTAACTGAATCCTTAAAAAACTTGACTGGCTGGGTTGAAGGTTATAAAGTTTCTACCTTTGAAGGTATGATAAATCTTGTCATGCTGGAACATATTTCTGCATCTTCTTCCCCTGAGCTTAGGCAGCCTTTGGCAGATTCAAAGGAGATAGATCCTAAGAAGCCAGCCATTGCAGCATATTTGTGGGTGTCACATCGAGTGTCCCATAAGGACAAGACTCATCCTGGTAAGCAGGAGGAAGGGAAAAAGTCCAAAGATAAAGAGGGTGGGGAAACTGATAAATCTTCTTCCCAAAAGGGCGACAAAAAGAAAAATAAGGTTAAGACACAAGAAAACTCACAGGGTAGTGGAGGTCAGCCTCTGAAACAGAACTCTGGTTATGGTAAGCCTCCCTATGTGAACAAACCCAATGGATCTTGTTTTGCTTGTGGAGCAACTGACCATGTGAAGGGGGATCCCATATGTAAGGTCAAAACCTTGGGTGTCCACTCTGCTAATCTGGCCTTCTCCTCCTACGAGGAAGAAGAGATTACCGGAGCATCCTTCTCCTCAGACTCCTTCCCCAGTGGGATGGAAGCTGAGGTAGTTTTAGTGTCCCTGGGTTCCTGGGAGCCTAAAGTCTCAGAAGCTTATGCTAGGATTCCAGATAACACCAAGCACTACTTTAAAGACAGTTTTCTGATCAATGGAGTAGATACTCCAGCTCTTAGGGATAGTCGGTGCAGTCGAACTGTAGTGGATTCTATCTTGGTAGTCCCAGAGGAAGTTGCCAGAGCTACTCTGATGCCCACTAAGTTGGCTGACGGCCCACCTCTCATGTTCTCAGTAATACATGTAAATCTTACTATCAATGGTACAGCAGTCAGGATTACGGTGAGCATTCAGAGGAGTCTCCCAGGAAAGGCCCTGTTGGGCAATGATCTCCGAGCTTTAGGGCTTGTGGGAGACACTGCTGACAGACCCTGCACAAGGTCTCAAATGAGGGCAGCACTGGCCAAGACCAATGCCCTGCCCCAGCCAAAGGGGAAACACAAGGCTAAAGGAGTCAAACAAGTATAAAGAGGGAAAGAAAATATTCCCCCTAATTCACCTAGCACTGAGGTGGAGGTAGTTGGTCAATCACCTGGACCTGATGAGGAGGTGGTGATGCCTAAGTATTTGACCCCAATGACCATCCTGAACTAAACAATTTGTTAGTAGAAGGTGGTCCTGACAGGGAAGAATTCAGTAAAGGCCAACGTCAGTGCCCATCTCTGGAAGGCCTAAGGAGACAGGCCTGCTCCCAGCTTGAGGGTAAACCCCCTGGGAAGCATCAGATTTATTGGGAAGGTGGGCTCCTGTATAGTGAGCCTACAGAGTCTACAGGAGGAGACCATAGGAGGTTGGTGGCTCCCCTTGCTGTACAACCCTTCCTCCTGCAGCTGGAGCATGAAGTGCCCCTTGCTGGTCACCTTGGTATTAAGAGGACCAAGCAAAGGTTATCCATGCACTTCTACTGGCCCAAGATGGGGGTGCAAGTAGAAAGTCACTGCAGGAGGTGTGCCTCCTGCCAGTTATCTGGTAAGAGTGGTTCAACAATCCAAGCTCCATTGGTACCACTCCCAGTTGTGGGGGTACCATTTCAGAGTGTAGGGATCAACTTAGTTGGTTCCCTGACCCCCAAACATTCTCAGCCAATAGGTTTATCCTGGTGCTGGTCGACCATGCCACCAGGTATCCTGAGGCCATCCCATTGAAAACTGTGGCTGCCAAGTCAGTTGCAAAAGCTTTACTTGGCATCTTTACTAGGGTTGGCTTCCCTAAAGAAGTTGTGTTTGACAGAGGCAGCAACTTTATGTCAAAGTATATGCATGGTATCTGGATGGAATGTGGGGTCACCTATAAGTTTTCTTCCGCATACCACCCCCATACCAATGGTCTGGTGGAACGGTTTAACAGGACCTTGAAAAGTATGATTGGGGCTCTGGAAGAACCTCAAAGAAGAAAATGGGATCTTCTGTTACCATGCTTACTGTTTGCCTACAGAGAGGTACCATAAGAGGGTGTTGGTTTCAGCCCCTTTGAACTTCTGTTTGGTCAACCTGTGCGGAGACCCTTTGCCATAGTCAAGGAGGGATGGGAGATGCCCACTCCCCCCATTATTACCAACGTAGTAGACTATGTGTTAGGGCTCAGAAAAAGGATGGTACTCCTGATGGGTCTGGCTAGTGACAAGTTGAAGGCAGGACAATCTCTGGTGAAACATTGGTATGACCAGAAAGCTTCCCTCATTAACTTTACACCTGGTCAGAAAGTCCTGATCATGAATCCCATAAGGCCTAGGGCTTTACAGGATAAATGGTCAGGCCCTTACACAGTGGTGGAGTTACTGGGTGAGGTCAACTATTTAGTGGACCTTGGAAGGCCTGGACAGGCTCCAAGTGTCTTCCATGTAAATAGGCTGAAGGCTTTCATCCCAAGAGTGGAAATCACAGTACTGCTATTGGCTTCAGATGTTGAGGAAGAGGAGTCTGAACCTCTTCCTGACCTATTCCAAAGCAGCCCTTCAGATAACTCCATTGAGGGTGTCCAAGTGGCCCCTCACCTGACTTATGATCAGCAGGCTGAGGTGAAAAGTTTGCTTAGGCAATTTTCCCCTGTGTTTTCACAGTCCCCTGGTTTGAGACCTTGGTGCAAACATAACATAGACACAGGAGACAGTGTACCTACCAAAAGTAGGGGATACAGAATGTCAGACAAAGTAGGGTCTTACATTAAGACAGAGGTCAACAAAATGTTGGATCTAGGGGTGATTGAACCCTCTAATAGTCCTTGGTCCAGCCCTGTGGTTTTGGTTCCAAAAGCAGGTACTTCTGAATTGAGGTTCTGTGTGGATTACAGGGCTCTGAATGCTGTCACCAAAACAGATGCACACCCCTTGCCTAGAACAGAGGAACTGGTGGATACCTTGGGCGCCTCCAAGTACCTCAGCATGTTTAACCTCACTGCAGGCTATTGGCAAATAGACCTTGCAGAACATGCCAAGGAGTAGACAGCTTTCTCAACTCCAGAGGGCCTTTACCAGTTCAGGGTAATGCCTTTTGGGTTGAAGAATGCACCTGCCACATTCCAGAGGCTTGTGAATAATGTGTTGAATGGGTTGGACGAATTCTGTCTTGCATATCTGGATGATATAGCAGTTTTCAGTGCCACCTGGGAAGACCATGTGAAACACCTTGGGATTGTGTTACAGGCTCTTCAGAAGGCCCACTTGACCATAAAGGCCAGTAAATGCCAGATTGGACAAGGCTCAGTGGGTTACATTGGACATGAAGTAGGTGGAGGGAGGGTAAATCCTCTATGCAGTAAAGTACAAGCAGTACAAGACTGGCCTACCCCCACTACACCGACCCAAGTGAGAGCCTTCTTAGGATTCACTGGGTATTACATAAATTTTATGGCAGACTATGGCACCATAGTTGCCCCTCTGACTGCTCTCACTGCTCCAAAGAAACCCAAGAAGGTAACTTGGACTGAAGAGTGTGAGAAGGCCTTCAATGGCTTAAAAGACTCCTTGTGCCAGGCCCCTGTGCTCAGGGTCCATGATTACCAAAGAACTTATATTGTGCAGACAGATGCCTCTGACACTGGGATAGGAGCTGTACTATCACAAGTAGATGAGAAGGGTAAGGAACACCCTATTGGCTTCATTAGTCGCCAGCTTAAGGACAGAGAGCTCAGATGATCCACAATAGAGAAAGAAAGTGTATCTGCTGTGTGAGCCCTACGGAAGCTGAGGCCCTACCTCTATGGGGCCCACTTCACTGTGAAAAAATGACCATAAGCCCTTAAAGTGGCTAATGAACATGAAGGGAGAGAATCCAAAATTGCTTAGGTGGTACATAAGTCTGCAAGGCTTTGACTTCACTATTGAGCATAGGCCAGGTGTCCAACATAGCAATGCTGATGGGTTGTCCAGAATGTTTAACCGACCTGAACAAGAAACTCATCCAGGGGTGGATTAGTTCCCCCTGTTCTTAGTCTGTGAATGGTGAGTGTTAGGAAAGATTTCTCATTTGAATGTAATTTTCCCTCCGTGTGTCAACCCCCAAACCTTTTGATGCTGTTCTACCCCTTGATCTAACCTTTGCCAGAGAAGCGCAGCCCTCAGCCGCACTCCTCTGGGATTTTGCTCACTTCTTATGGGGAAACTGACATGCCCTTAAGACAGTCAGTACTGGGAGACTTTGTTTCCCTTAGTCCTTTCCTCATGTTGCAGCTTTTGTGCAACATGTAACAAGAGTGCAATGTAACCTACTTTACCGCACCCTTGGGTCTCTAGTCATTCCAAAGGCCCCAGAAACTCTCACTGGACTTTTTATGAACTGTGCAGATGTGTCACAGACAGGGCTGGTGGCAGCTATCGTTTATCTTATGTTTTGAACCCTTTCTTGCCATGTTATCCACGCTTACCACATTTGGCACGAATAGGTGGCCTGGCTCCAAAATGGCCATGTCACGAGGTTCTTTGTCCTGTCCTTTGGCCATCTTGCCCCTTCACCTTCCCCAGGTCGAGCCGACACGGGTCAGTCCTTATTTGGTCATGCACTTTCCCGCGAAACCCAAAGCTTTCCCGGGCTTCTGCATGCCTTGTGTGTGTGCCTCCTGGATGTGGGCTGGGATGTCTTTTCCCAATACACATCCTGGGTGCCAGAGAGTCTGGAGTGTCTTGAATGCACGTATGGAGTGAGTGTTTTTGAGCAGATCTCCCATTGGGTCCTCTCCGTTTTGGCGCAAAGGGAACTTTGCATAAGAGGAGGCCGAAAACACCACTACCATGTCGATCTCCTGAGTTGACACGAACAAAGTATAAGGAGCCAAGTATCCTGCAACAAGAAGCCAAGTCGAGGAACCGCTGGTGACCCGCTGGAAGGTTTGGCACCCTGAGCCCGCTGTCATCCTGCGAGACCCCTCTGCATCTGAACGTCCTAGAAGGTCTGCGAAGGCGCTTTGACCAATTGGAACAGTGGGACCAACTATTCTCAGCACCTTCATCAAACCCTGCAAGTACGCCTCTTCGGAAGTGTCCCTGGGCCAACCAATGAGCTGACACAGGACGTTTGCTCTGTCACCGCCGCGGATTCGAGGAAGCCCTCGAAACTTGATTTACTGCTGGCTCTTTGTCCACGGCACCCTCACACGGAATTTCGTACACTTGGCATTCCCAGGTCTGAAGTGGGACGAGTGTGTCCGGACCGGAGTAAACGCGGTTACCGTGTTGCCCTGCTGTGGCAACGACCTGTCCAAGTTTGCTGTACTTGTGACCCTCTTGTCCCTGGAGCCTGCTACCCCAGAAACTACACGGTGTTGAGACGTCCTGATTGTTGCATTCGAACCTGCCAGCAAAGTGGACTGAACTGGCGAAGTCTGGGTCTGTCTGTGTCGGGGACCGGTGAGTAGTCCATACCCCAACCAGTAGCCCCTAGCGCAGTAGCCCATTTCTTTTCCACAGGCTGTTGCGAAATAGCGACTCTATGCCGCATTCTGAACCTGCCTCTGCCCGCAAGTGGAGGTCATGCTTGAATAGTGGGGACTTGTTCTTCATCGACCTTATCCGCCTTCCTGAGCTGCTGGTGACCCTTGAAGAGACCCTATTTTGTCTAGTGGCACAAGCGTGTGCATGTACTATTGAGCATAAGGCTCCTCTCTTCGTAGGGCTTGGACTGCCTCTTAGTTAGGTGTATTCTTAATGTGGAACTGGGTCTTAAGATTAATTGCACTGCCTGTTTCCCTCCCCATCTAGGTGGTCTACATATTTCATGCTTCTTAATATATATATCGTTTTGATTGTGATGTGTTGGTTTACTTCAGTATTATTGTGATTCTTTGCTATGGTCTATATTACAAAGGCCTTGTAATAAATGTGTCCATATTTTTTAATATAACACCTGTCTGGAGTAATTTGTAAGTGTCCTTGCTTTGTGTGCTCATTGAGGTCTTTCAGTCACCCTCACCTCTCTTGAGACTTAGTCTTGACCACCTGCCATAGCTACCCTGATTGGTCTGGCTTGTCCAGAGGTTACCCTGTTCCAAGAAACTAGGTTGGCCTTCTGAACCTCTGCCCCTCCAGGTCAGAGTTCAGAAATCCATCTTAACAACGCCTCCAAGACCACGGCGCATGTGCCATTACCTAGGCAACGTTATAACTAAAGTTCTCTTAGCCTAACTTGAACTGTAGAGCTGAGACTGGAGGTTTCTTTTACAGACTTTGTTTTGTAGCGGCTTTACCTCAGGTAAATACCAGCACAGACTATTATTACATGCACATTAGAGCACTCTTATCTAGTTTGAATCCCGCCCACCACCGAGAGCAACCATTATTGGGATGCTATTTAATCGCGACCAAGTAAACAAGGTCATTAAGGCATCTGTCTGGAGCTCTAACTATCCATGAGCAACGGGCCGGACACACGGGACTCCCCAGCCTTTTTCCAGGGTGCCTGTTCAGGATTTTATCTGGTTTTAACTATGGGTCCGTGTACACGTAGGGGGAGCACATGGCATAAGTATCACAAACAAATTAACAACACAAGCACTAGAACATGCTGCAGCCCCTACACCCCACACATTTTTTTGCATCCTTGTCCCACCATACTGAAACTTGGATTTCCAGATACACCAAGTGGCACCACATGGAGAGACCAGTACCAGATACCAAACAAATCTGCACGTGGGACAAACCAGCAAACACAGGTAACCGATGAGACCCAATTAACATATGCTCAACAACCTTTTACACCAACTAAGGTAGCATTTTCTTAGCAGCATTTGAACCACATTCCCATTCATGTTCCCGCTGCAGGTCACAACATGGGTGAATTCACTGCTGACATGCCTGGGTGTACCACCCTGTGAATGCAGTCTCGATTAATTGGGGTTTTCCAGCACACATATGAGGAACAGTTACCAGAGGTACTTCTTACTTGACCATTTAATCTGATTTTCATGAGCCCATGAACAAATACCCAGCGTCCTGACGCCATCTTATTTTATTTATTTCACAGTTCTAATCTGGAGTAATATCCAAACACAAGGCAACTACACAGGACTCACCTCCCATTCAATCACTATGGGATCACTGCGCCCAAATGATCAGTGACATACTGATGTCCGGATCCGAAACTAGAGATCAGATCCCTGCCAGGTAAAATAGATGCCACGGCTTGATAATAAAACAAGCAGTCTAAGTGCCAAGTAATGATAGGCACTATCTGAGAGGCCCCACTTCAATTTGCATTTCTTTTTATGCTTTCTGCACACAGGGTCCATAATTTGATTTCCTGAAGAAGGCGTCTGAAATAGTTAATGTGACCGCTGAAACATGATGATTAAAGGGACCAACAATTTATCAAGAGTATCCGCATTTCCTAGTCTCCATCAGTTAGGAACTTCCACGTTGGCAAGGCAAAGCTTTCTTGCATTTTAAACCCTGAAGGATGATCCAATAAGTCAGAATACTAGGAGGTTGATTTATCTTGTACCCTAGTCTAAAGGTGTACCCAAGGCACCGTTTTGTTTGGCCCAGGAACTGCAGAAGTAGTGGGTTCTTCGGCCATTCCATGTACAGCACTAACAGTACAAGAACGTCCAGCACCAACAACACTAGAATGTACAGTCCTTTTTGGACGAAATGTTTAATGTTCATTTGTTTCATTTAATGCTAAAAACATTGTGGGTTTTGTCTGTATGTAGCACTAGCATTCATGATCTATACATTTTTTTATGTTTTCATTACTATTGCTTGTAAATTTTTCCATTGTTTTGAACACATTTTATTCATATTTGGGTTGTGTTTTCCATTGAATTGTTTGTTTTTTCTATTGCACCTGGTATAAGTGAAATACCGTTGAATTGATACAAAATTAAAAAAATCGTTATTCTTTTTCCACAAGAAGTGGTTGAGCTTTGTCAGACCAATTATTCATAGACCCCTAAGAATAAAGGAGTTGGGATAGTAAGTTATTTAATTTATCCGCTCGAGACAATCAACAAAAATACACAGATTTTGTTTAAATGTGTCCAAATTAGATGACGAAGGGAGGGAACATCCTATCATATTCATCAGTAGACAACTCAAGGGTAGAGAACTTAGGTGGGCTACTGTTGAAAAGTAATGTTTTAGCATAGTTTGGAGCCTTAGGCATTTTAAGCCCTAGCTTACTGGGTCTACCTTCAAGGTCCAAACAGACCATAAACCCTTAAAATGGCTTATGCAGATGAAGGGTGAAAACCCGCAACTGCTCAAGAGGTCCATTATCCTGAAAAGGCTAGACTTCACCATTGAGCATAGGCCAGGGAAGAGTCATGATAATGCAGATGGCCTTTCCAGACCGTCTGGATGAGGGTGCCAATTTCGTGGGAGTTTAGACCGCCCTAACCTCAGTCTGGGGGATGGGGGTGACTGTGATGCTGGAATTGCATTGGAGGGACAGGGCCTCCATGTCCTTGTCCTGTACTCCCTTTATCATGTGTGTTCTGTCTTATGTCCTGCACAGGAGTCCATGTGGGACTCCTGGCAATGCAGCTGTTCCTCTTTTTGGTCTTGGTGAACAGTCCCTTAGGATACCATTTTGGTACCCATGGGTAGGGGTACAACCCTGTACCCCTAGTGTATGTTTTTGGGCACATGTGTTAGGTCCACAGAGTAGGGTATTGGCTGGTGGCAGCTCCACGCTGAATCTGACAGGTACTCTGAGTATCCTCCATTTTGGGATACCCAGGCCCTGCCATTGGAATCAGTTGATTCCTGATAGGAGACAAGATGGCCCCTGTGGCCTCTTGCTTTCTATTGCCTGTTACCTTGTTTTCCCAAGGACCTGGGAAGCCCTGACTCTGTCCCTTCCCCTGACTGACTGCTGGGTGGAAGTTCCATATATGGTATTATGGGGAAGTCCAGGCCAGACTGGCTGAAGCCTTCCCAGTGACTGTATGGTGTGGGTACACCCTTGGGGTGCGACCTGGGTGAATGGCGTGTGTGACCAATATACATTTCATGTTATGGGTGTCTGGTTTCTAGTGTGTGACACAATGAATGAGACAGCCCTGCCCGAAACTGGTATGAATGCAGTGTGGAATGCTGAATGGCTGGGTGCTTGTCCCAATCCACATTCATTGTTGTGAGTGTCTGGATGGAGAAGAATGGCCTGGATGCTCTGTGAGCCTGATTGGCTGCCTGGCTGCTGAATGCCCTTCTGAATGATTGGCTGCCTGAGCCTGGCTCAGCAGTGTGAATGAGAGACAGAACAGTATATCTGGGGACCTCTTACTTACTGGAACTGTTCAGAAGCTGAAGTCGAAACTTGATGCTTATCTTGAAGCCCAGCTCGAAGAAGAAGGCTTTGCTGCTACTTTCCTTCAACACAATCCGAAAGCCTTCATGTCTCCAAGAACTGATCCAAGGGAGGACATGGCTAGGAGACCTCTTCCCGAGCTATGAGGGAACATCATGCACCAGCTAACCGTCACCAGGGCTCCTGGGAAGTCAGTCCTCGAAAGGCTGCTGACCGGAGATGGCGACCGCCGACCGAGGTTTGGAGGACTGCTGTAATCTCGTCGACCGGAGCAGCAATGCTCCATTGCCTAAGATACTTTGAAATCAAGGACTCCCTTGCTTATCACCGTCAACCGCTTTGTCCCACTGGAAAAAGTCAAGGTTGCCAAAGAACCAAGGATAATCCGACAGTGGGTTTCCCGCCACCCAAAGTCCACAAAAACACAGACGACCCGACGTCTTTGCTGGCCCCATTTTCTTCATTGACTCTTTGCAGCAACAAACTATCATCGTCGAGGTGCATCGCACACCTCATCTTCGCAGGACATCCACAACCGATAGTCGACGAGCACCACAAGGACCGAAGCTGCCGCCGCAACAACATTATGCATCCTTTTCTTCGAGGGATCTCGACAAACCGTGGTCACGCCTTAAAGGGAGTTCACTCAAGAAGGATCCGTCAACGAACTCTGCTAAACAAGGTACATTGGGTAGTAGAACATTTGTAGTAGGAAATGAGACTCTGCTAAACACTATATGGACTGGGCTTGTTTAATGCTTTATTTACAGGTTGCCCAGGTGGAGGGATCCTCACAAAGAACTGTGTCTTTGGTAATGGGATGCAGTATTCTGCCATTTGTTTAACCACTTGTTTCCCTCATATATCTAGTATTGGTTCAAATTGCTATTAGACTTATTTATTTATTTATTTATTCATTTACTTATTTATTTATTTATTCGGATTTGTAGAGCGCACGTCAGCCCGGGGGCATCGTGGCACTTGTTACAGACATAGCTTAGTTGCATATACACGAGTAATACATAATTTACAGGAGCAAGTATGACATTTGTACAAATTTACAGTGCAGTATATTTGCATAGGTTAGCGAGTATCACATATTATTGTGCAAGGAAAGAGGTCTTCAGTTTCCTACGAAAAATCGGGAGTGAGTTCTCCGCTCTAATGTTTGCAAGTAGAGCGTTCCAGGACTTGGCAGCAATGTTGGGGAAGCTTAGGTCACCGGCTTTGGCTTTTTTGATGCATGGGATATGGAGTAAGTTGGTGTATTGCGTCCTGGTGGGACGTGAGGAGGAGGGTTTGGAGATGGTCTCTGATAGGTAGAACTGGGCGGAAAGAGAGAGGCATTTGTGTGTGAGTTTGAGGATTTTGAGTGTGATCCGCTCTTTGACCTGGAGCCATTGGGCTGAGTGTCTGGCCTGGCAGATATGCTCTCTTCTTGGGATGCTAAGAGCAGCCCGGAGAGCATTGTTCTGTGTGACTTGTAGTCTGTTTAGGTTTTTTGCCGATGTGCCTGCTAGTAGGGCATTGCAATAGTCCAGTTTGGCTCCAATGGTTGCTCTGGCTATTGAAAGGCAGTTTGGTTTTGAGCGGTATGGCTTGATGGCATTAATAAGTTTGGTGGTGTGCGGAGATGAGTAGGTGATTGCGCTGACTTGTCTGGTCATTGATAGTGAGGAGTCTAGGTATACTCCCAGTGTCTTGACAGCTGTGGATATGGGGATGATGGAGTTGTCAACGGAGAAGTTGGCGTACAGTTTGTCCAGTTTGTCTAGGGTGCTCTGTTGACCTAGTATCATAATTTATATGTCATCACAACTGTGGGTAGTTTGAATGGAGTCAAGAGTTAATTGGAGTACCACATAGAGACTGTATATATTTATCATGTTAGTATTGCCTGAGCACAAAGTGTGTTATTGTGTGTGTACATGAATCTTATTTATGTAAAGAACTGTGATATCACTAACATAGTGTGTGGACATAACTTGGTGGGGTTTGGGGACTACACTGTACTTAGGAACCAGCATGCATCGCCTCCTGAGAGCTAAGCCTTGATTGCTCGTCCATTGCTACCGCTTAGAGAATCTTGGCTGGGGTGCTTTGTGCTTCTACTCCACCATATAGAGGGCAGGAGTACAGATAACCCCCTCTAGTCTTTACACACACCATATACTAAATACATCCTAGAAGGATCTCCCCCTTTCCATAAACATTAGAAAAAACCCCATAAACATGGAGCCACAATTCCACAAAAGGCAATACCTGGCAGCCCAAGTCATACAAAACGTACTCCAATTAGTGCTAGGCATCTAACTTCTGTCTTCCTGGGTTCAGAAATGAATGAGTGTACCAAACACGTTCCTATGGATAACAAAAACAAACCACAATGCACTCTTTCTCAAAAATTGAAGGCTTATTATTCCAACATCCTTCACCATCAGTCTCCCAAAACTGAGTAGGCCTTTAAGGTGTTGAATGTGCCCAACGACCTTGAGTCAATACACACATGTAGCTGATGTATCAAGCATTAGTCTGCGTGCCCATTAATAACAATCAGAAAAAACATCACCTCTTGTCCAAAAACACCCGTGTCCACTACAACACTATCTTGAACCATGCATGGACCCGTTGTGCTACGTAATTGTGCTCAAACCATAGTAGAGCTATTGGGGCCACAAAAGGTAGAAGCATGCTTGTACACTTTCCTCGAATATTACTGTTACCAGGAGTGTGGAAACACTAACCACAGCAGCAATGTCTGGCTTGATCGAGAGCGTGATCGGTAAATAAGCTTACTGAGCAGCTTCGGCAATCAATACCAACACAGAAGAAGGACTACCACAAATGAACCAGTAACATGACAGTGAAGTAATTAGTAATGGGAACAGTGTTCCAAAAACATGCCATCTTGGTCTTCCTAACGGGTTGATGCACAATGTTGGAACTCCAACAGAATCTAGATGGCACCGCCATTGCAAAACACTCAAAAATGAAATGGCTTAACAAGATATAAAATCAGGCTGAGCATTGACTCCAAAACACGTACCCACTAAAAACTACTCTCTCTCCCACAATACAGCCTAGTGTGTCCCAGCTTCCAAATCATCCTATAAATTCAAATTGATATGTCAGCCTCCAAGATAAGCACACCCGCTGTATAATTAACATCATGTCATCAAGGTGATGTGTAAACAGTATAAAACAAACATTTAACTGAATGGATCAAATGCAGTGTATACAGCATATGGGAACTTGGGGCGTAAATCACAAATCATTTACACTGTTATGGCACGTAATTATAAAACTGGTCCATGTAATGTTTTTCAAACAATGCACATTCGTTTCTTCATCGATTGATCACCAAGGAGAAAGACAAACCACAATTTTATGTATTTATGAATTGCACTCACCCACACATTATGATCTCCAGACCCATGTGCAAGGTAGCAGTGCACTATCCATCTTTTGCGACATGGAGATCAGCACACCCACAAAGCAAACAATCCTACAAATGTTCAGTGGATAGCCCCTGAAGAAGGACCTACGTAATGGGTGATAGGGACAGAAACATGTTGGGCTGATGATTGTTTCTCAAATTGGACCATGATACATCTTTGTTCGATTGAGATGGAGAGAAATGTTATATGTGTTGTTGATTAAGGTTATGTTGTGTATGTATTCTGATTTTTGTATTCATTTTTCTTTTGTGGGTTTTATTAGCTTTTTAAATCTTTGTACTATGCTTGAAATCGAATTATATTTGTAAGTGACCAGCTCCCCAAAAAAAAAAAAAGAAACATATCGTCAATTGAATAAACCCATTTGTGGGGTCATAAAAAATGAATGACATCACTTTCAGCACCACCAAGGAAGTTTGCTATCCTCCATTGGCGTGCTCACTAGTTGAGGTCCTTCAAATGCATGGAGGTATCCCACAAACAGATGAAATGAAAACTGTTTTACTCAGGAGTATGCCCCATTACACAACATGGGATAAAGCAATGAAACGACATGGTCGGATGAAAAATGTCCATTACTCAGACATTGGGCTACATTCCGATTCCAGCCACATTAGGTATTGTGCATGTACTTGTCCCCTGCCATGAAAAGATTGACCTTGACTCCTGTCTTTACCAGTTTGCAGCTCCTGGCCATAACTAACCACTTGGTGTTGCTCTGCCTCTGAGTAGCACACTGCATTCACTCAGAGATTGGCGATCTCTACATATACCCTGACTTTGTAATGCCTGTATGTGGCCCTGAGTGCCGCCATTCATTGATACATAGGGCCTTTATTCACAGGACATTTTTCAATGGGATTCCACCATTATAAAACTCTTGAGTGAATCAGCCCTAAGGTCTGTAGCACAATGTGAGGCTGCTTAAAGAATACGCGTAGTTTGCCATCATCTTCTGCACACTGTCAGCTGTATTTTGTTTAAGCAATAATACATTTAGCCACACAGATTACTATATTTTTGACCCCAGTAGTAAGCAAGGGCAGATGAAGGTCAGTCAGGAACCATGATTCCCAGTTTGGCTCATGGTTAAGAAGAGCATTAACTCTGTTATTGGCCCCATTTGAAGCCGCTGGCATCATGTTTGGCTAAAGGGTGTAATGTTTGCACACAAAACACGTTTAATGTACGAACATGAAAGGAAAAACACTAAAAATTAAGTAATATCCCATGCAAACATATCTACCAGAAAAAAGACATGTAACAGGTGTTAGGGAGAGCAGCCCCTTGTTATTCTAAATCGAAATGGATCAATGATGGCAGGCTGGCATTGGGACACACGAAGCATGGGCAAGATAGGCAGGGGAGTGAGGCTAAGAACGTCCTGCTAGCTGGCAGGTTCCTTGGAACATCCACCACCAGGGTCAGTACGCGAAAGCCAAGAGTCCTGATTGTACCGCTGCCTTGATCTGAGCATTTAATTCCGGGCACTCGCATGTAATAATGCAAACAGAAATTCATCAGATAACAGATGTTTGCAAATCAGACGAGTTACAAATAGAAAAAGTATGTTAGAGTGCGCTTGACTGGAATAGGCAGCAACAATTTGATCTCAAATACAATGCATGGAGTAAATTTAAAAAAAAAGCAATGCATTACCACATAATTACTTGCCTCAACATAGACAGTGTTTCCACGGAATCATAGTCAAACAAGGTGTGACTATTTTATTGCCCAATTTCTTTAAGTACACATTTCAACAGTTTGCTGACGCAGGACAACATGACTCAGCCATCTGTACATGTTTGTACATTAGTCAATTAATTTATCTCCCAGTCAGTGATGTGGACTCTTGCATCACAGCACAACATTTGTGTCTGGAAAAGTTTATGTCGTGCCTTGAGTTCATTGAATGACACATTTACGGTACAGGTAAAAAAAGCACATGTATCATCGCAGATAATTTGAACGCCATGCATTAGGAGCAATTTAACAATGGTCAATTAATTTGTAACTGAATATATGTCCAACGACTAATTAAATCATATCTAGTTCTTTAGATGTATTTCTCATACCTCATTTATATTACAGTCTGGCGGTCACCACACTATAGTTAAAGTGCATGCCTAGTTTCAACACAAACATTGAATTGTTAATAACTATTGACTTGCAGGGTGGATTTGTCTGGCTGATATTTTGCAAACAAAAAGTTTGTCTGGAAATGTTGGGAAAGATTTGTTAAGAAATTAAAAGTTACGAAAGCGCAATGAGCAAGTGCTGTCTTGCTGCAGAATATCTTCTACCTGGCTTTGTTCCTGGGACCATAAGCTCCTGATTGATGCATTGGAATATCATGCCTCTGTACCAGGGTACCTAAAAAGTAATTAAAAAAATGTGCATAAACCAAACAAGAAGTAACGCAAATGTATTGGACCCAAATATCTGGAAGACACGGCTCAGACAGCCCTGTGGAACTGAACTGAATGAAATGAGCTCTCAACGCTGCCCACCGTGGCTGGACACTTAAGACACCATACATTTTAGTTTAGGGCAGGTCACAGAAGCTGATTGCTACGACAGACCCCTAAAGGAATGTGTACTTTAGGTGAGCCTTATTGGATAAACCACTTCTATGGAACAAAATCACATTATTAACCATCATGGCGCCACAAACCTTCTCACACCACCCACAATTATGTGACTTTGCTGATCAGTCAAAAAAACACTTGTTTGCCATTGGTTGGCAATGCATAATAAACCAACTGATAGCCTGTTGCATGCTGATTGGACATGGCATCTTGAGATGGAAAGAGGAGAGACATTCCCACTGAGTCCGACCAATGATGTGCCCCGTGGAGATCAGTGAGGATATTTTAAATGTTGCACCCTAGAGACACCAGAACCTCTCTCCACTGATTGGCTCCCCGTCATGCACCCCACACTCCCTCCCCCATGCTGTGCCCCCCAGCTCCCTAATCATGCCTTACCCTAGAAAACTGCATCACACCATGGCTGGATTTTAATAAACTGTATTTGATTTATATTTCCCTGCCAATTCTTCTTGGGAACCCAGGTGTCTAGCTCAGTGGCCTCGAAAGTATCTCATGGAGTGGGTTCGATAGACTCCACTCTCCTGGGAAACTTTAGTCTTGCAACATTTCTGTGCACTGTCTCCGCTGAACATTCCAAAAATTGCCATTGCTGTCACAAAAGCCTGCAGCCCTTTATGAACTGTCTACAAAAATGCTTTCCTAACTTGGGCCTTCAAAAAATGGCTTTTCTAATGTTCACATATTGCAAAAAAGCCTCCTGCCCCATACCCTCTCATATTCCTTAGACCCCTGGTCCTCTGGCCACACCTTGCCAGCACCACCCCATCACCAACCAAATTATGCACTCTTTGTTCTGTTCCCCCATTTGGCTCCTTGTGCTGAGCCAGCTCCTGTGTCTTAACAAACTATATCTATACTACCTGTCTATACTATCTACCTGTCTATACTACCTATCTATACTACCTGCACAATGCCCAATGACATCACCACTCCCGATGTCACCCACCACAGGACGTTTACGCTACCACGCGGTGGTGACAGCCATGGTGCTGTGGGAAGTGGTATGATGTCATGAGGTAAATTGCATGTTACTTATTTCTTACATGCTTACTTCAAGCAGTAATAGTTTAATGTATACTGGCCTGCTGCAGAGGTTATCAACTTCGTAGTATGGCTCACGGCAAACAAACTAAATTTGTTAAAGTGACCAAAGTGTCTAATAGTAAAAAATCTCTGGGATATGTTACAATTAACTTTTCCCCAGAATCACCGCAAAATGTAACATTAGCGATCCTTAGAAAGTCCCAAACTAGGGAAATGACATCCTTTTTTCAATCAAGTGTCTTGGACAATATATCAGGGCTGCCCAATACAGCAGGCTCAAGTACTTAATCACTGTGGCCGTCTAGTGTGCCTAACTCCTTACTTTTGTCTGCCAATGATAATAACAATATGCTGGTGAATATATCTTATTCTTGGCAGCGTGAATCTATAGGACGTTTGGAAAGAAATGCATCGGCTGAGGAGTGCAGTAACATAACTGGCTACAATTTATTGAAGTCACCTTACCTCGTTAAGGTTGTCGAAAACATCTATGATGCTCCTGGGGAGAAGGACTCAGTGATATGCCCTGCAGTCGGAAGTGTCTGATCTGACGAGAACAGCGAAAGCTCTGTTTATGATTTGCACTATTATAGCACAGGAGCAGAAAGAGTTGATGTATGAAGTTAGCCCTGGTTACATGTCTTTGCTTTGAAAAATGTTTCAGTTGAAAATGTTTAATTGAAACATTTTTCACCAAATTTAGATTAATGATATTTTTCATAAAAAATGTGTAAATCAAATTCACCACTTTTTTTTTAAATGCGGCCTTCCCCCGAAACCCCTGTTTTGCACCTTTTAAAACACCACAAACATTCCCAAATATAATTTTGTTTTTAATTGGGGGGTCCCCCCAAACCTCAGTTTTCCAAATTCTGATGAAACATCTTTCACTGAAACATTTTTCCATGAAAAGACTGTATACCCTTAGCCGCAGTGTGGATATCATCCTGGCAAAGAGCGACATGGAAGTTCAGGAGGAGCATGTGAGCATGCTTCACACTCAGACCTCTATACAGCTTAATGATGAGGGCATTGCAAATATTGTGGCGGAAGATCTCTTTCAAGGAAATGTAGCGGGTGACAACAACAAAGTGCAATCATTCCTCCCCTATGCTGCTCTGACATTTGGGTTGGCTAATAGGGAGGATACAAAGAGCCCATTTCTATATAAGGATAAGGGCAACAAGAAGAAGAATAAAAGAAGGAGAAGGAAAAAGCAACGGAAGCATGGTAATGCCTCATTAACTAACTAAACAGTAAAATAAGTGGGCTGTCCAAGATTGAATGCCAGCTCATTGGTGACTATGGCTTCAGCTAACCTGATTTGTGTGAAGTTGACTGAAGCTTTTGAACTTTTACCTAGGGATAATAAATCAAAGAAGCATATGGAGCAGAGTAATCCTGGCACTTTGGACAGATGGCTGCATAAACCTAAGAGGCAACAGAGAGCTGCTGCTGATCAGATGAATGTTTAATTGAATTCTTCAGCCTCCTGTACATGTTCATCTAAGCCTGAAGTGGTCCATCATAGCAGGAAAGTCCCTTGTTCTGTTGAAACTAATCTTCTGAGAAGGACAGCAATGCCAGACTATGTGAAAGATGGCTCTAGGAAAGAAGTTCTTTAACTAAATGTGAACAAGGCGAATAAGATCAAAATCACTGAGCATTTTCGCACAGAGGACATTTTTTATATGAACATAAATATGGTATTGCAACTATTGCACTGTATACCCCAACTTATTGTCTTCGTGAAACAAAGGAAATCAGTTTGGTAGAGCTGCCACTGGTCGATAGTTCGACTAATTGGTCTGTGGTTCACTTCGTTTTGCCTGTGATAGTTGAACATTTTACCCTTCTCCTTGGACTTCTTAAAAATAGGTTTTGAAGTAGTGTTGGATGGCCACTTGGACACTGACCTCAAGGCAGATCTTGACTGGAATTCGCAACGGTTGAAGGATTTGAAAATTTGAAAAAAATGTAACGGCCCAAAAGATTCATCAGTTGCTCTCCAATACTGAGCATTTTAAACTGAGTGTATTTTTATTATGGGTATGGCTCCCTGTTGCTTTCTGTAACACTAAAGATTGATCATTGAGTTGTGGAGTGAATTTGGAGGATTGTGAGAGGCGCCCCTAGAGTTGGTTTCCACTAATTTCTAGTTAAACAAGAGGGGATATATATTTTGACTAATGCTGACATGTTTATATTACAAGAGTCTTGGTTGACACAAACGGCATACATTAAAGGTTTCACCATTTTACAGAGATTTGCTATAAGAAATCTAATGGGTAAACCTTCTGGTGGTCTGGTAGTTGGAGCTAGAACAGATATGGTTTGCACCAAATATCGTCCTTAAATGGTCAGCCCTACTGCTATACTGTAATGTTTTCTATTCCTTTTGTAAAGTCACAATTATAATTCCTGGTTGCACATGTATATGATCCTCAGGGGTAATCTCTTCTAAATTGTTACGGGATTATCCTGATGCAGGGATGGACTGGAAACCAAAAGAGGCCCTGTAAATAATGTTCAAAAGGGCCCCATATTACATATTTTCAGCAAGTCCAACCATTTTCCTATGGGAACATTTAGAAGTACCGCACAAAAGAGGCCCAGGGTGCAGAGGCCTACCAGGAAATCCCCATAGTTCCCTATAGGCAAGCCCAGCCCTGTCTTGATGACATCTTGTCTTCCTGGATCTATGATTTTCCAGGGCTGAAATGTATTGTAGCATGGGATTTTAACACCTCATATCCACATGCAAAGATAGTGAAGGGACTAATTATTTAATTTATTATAAGTCTTTTAGTAGCTGGTCATCTTTCTTAGCTGCATATGACATGGAGTTTTTGAATAGCATACTGATAGAGTCAATGTGAGAGGGCACACCTATTTTTACTTGGCATAAAGGCAATTAGAAGTCTAGGATAGACTATATCCTCGGTACTCATCCATTAAGGAATATCGTTGATAGTTATCAGCAAGTGATTACTAGTTTAAGCGATCATGTGATTTTGAAAAGTCAGCTGAAACTCTTGGTTTGTGGAAATCAGAAAAGCCAGTTAGGGCAAGTGCAATGCAATATGACGGGTAACAGATTATTTTGGATAGCAAATAACTGTAAGGAAGGCATGGTATCAAAAGTACGACAGGCACAATAAAGTATAGTTCAAGGGTGTTTATTGAACTTTTCATGGGTTCGAAAAACACCTAGCTAAAGCTAATTCTAATGATGGCAGCAAGCTACAACCATCAAATACAATGGCCTATAGAATTGTGTAATAAACAAAATGGTCCAGGTAGCATGGTAGTGCTGAACTGTAACTTCCCCTTCCCCACGTTTTAGCATGGGACAAAGTGGAACAATGTCGCACCTGGAGCACACTTTTTATTCTTTGGCACGATGTGGGAGTCTCTAAGGCACACCATGACCTATGTGTTGAAATGCCTTAGTCCATATATAACAATTTAAACCATGTTATGTTCTCTTGTCTTGGTCTCCCTCAGCCGGGTTCCAACCTCTTTCTCTTTCTTCTTCGCAATGTAATCTCCCTCATTCAGGCTCGGATTCCCCTTTTTTCAGAATGCCCAATAGATCCCCTCTCTGGCAGGCTCAGAGCCTGTGTTTCAAAGAATGCTTCACACAACTTCTCTCTTATCAGGTTAGACTCCCCTCTTTTGGGTGCAAGTCTGTGTTCCTTTTCGCCAAGGTTATAAATTCAACAACTTCGATTGTGCATGGTTTTCTGTCTAACCTGTGCAGGACCACTTTGACACTTTCACATCTCCCTGCTTCAACATCTTTCTGAGATACTCGTTCCAGAGGCCTTCGAACAAACACACATGTGTGCCAGACCACTCTGTCACAATGTATCTCTCTATTTTAGTTTCAAATATCACTTCCTCTCACCTCAGGCTTTCATCTGCATTCTCTATTCATCCACATCATAGCACAGTTTAATATATCAAGTTATCACTACTCATAGCCTTCCTTTCAATGCCAACTGGTTTCACAAGTTGCCTCCAACTCACTGGCTGCACTGAGCTGCTTGGTTGGCATCTGTTTCTCTCGGGCTAAGGACGATTCTTCGGCAGGCACAGTTCCTTCCTGCTTTATTTCACTATGGAGGAGGGCCTTGGCGAGTCTGCACCTGTAGGACAGCAATTCTTTGTCACTCCAGATGTTAACTGACTGTTCAGTTTCAACTGATCACAGAGGTACATGGTCAAGTGTTTCTCCTTGCTTGTGGCCCCTTCTTGATCGGTTTGTCTACTGCCTTCGCCCACTCACCAGTTGAGAATCCTGCTCCATTATGCTTTTTGCTTCTCTCTTCGCCTTGCTCATACTGTCCTCTCAAGCTGCACCTATTTTCTGTGAGGGGAAAGGCAACGGGATTCAGGTATGGGTCGTTATGGGTAATTTCCTGACTCTGCCTGACCCTCAGATTGGGACATGTTGAATAGAATGGTTGGTTGTGCATCTGTATCCCCCAGAGTGCTCAACCTGTGTAGACATGTTTGTGTAGGAAAGGGGGGGAGGGGTATGGTTCCCAGATAGCATGTGGAATAGCAAGGGGTAATAGGAAAATAGGGAAGGGGATACTGCGTCCCTCCATTGGGAGCCCCACACCCACTTCCCTCGTACCCCTCATCCAGGTGATCCTCTTGCACTGGTCCACCCCCAGGAACTGGACCCAAAAGCGATGGCTGTGTCCTGGACACCTGGATGACAGATCCCAAGTGACCAGTCCATGAGACACCCTCTGGTTTCTCACAGAACATAGAAGAATTCAACAGACTGCTGCAGAGCATTGTACCATTATGTGAGAATGGTAAGGAGCTTTACTTATAGGTTTTGGACTGGAATTCAAATAAGATCTTGAAAGAACTTGGTAGATTGATCTCATCCATGGGTGGCCCCAATAAGAGGACAGTGTATCCTGAAATTAAACCTGCAACACTTTATGATGCTGCCATTGCAGCCAGAAAAAAGGAACTTGTTGACTGAAATAAGACATATTAAAAAATGGTCATCAGATTATGTATTAAGGCAGTCACTAATCAAGAATCTGCACACTAAATATAAAAACTGGATTAGGTCATATAAAATGTGTGATGCGCTTTGTTAAATTGTAAAAATAAGATGTCGGCACAAAATGTTACAGCGGCCCATGGGTAGTGCAACCAGGGAAATAAAAAAAGGCATACATGTTAGGTGGATAAAATGACTTCTTATATGCTCAGAAGTTTATGGATATGAACAATATCAAGCTGTTTATTCCTTTTGTCCTAATCAATCTAATGGCAATCACGCCCTTCTAAGATGGCATATTGTGCACATTAAACCTCCCCTCAGATATCGCACATGCCAAGATGTCTACAAAATAACGCCCGAGATGGCATGGTGAAACTTTGCATCCTAAAAATGGCACTATGGGCCATATGTCACAGAGAGCTTGTATCAGCAGGTAAACACATTTGAGTTGGCAATGTATAGATATTCTAAAACTCAGCAAATATTGTGCTGCCATTCACTCCAGGCTATGGTATAATGACTGTGGTGAGTGAGTCCTAAAGTGAGCATGACAAACACCTTTTAGTGAAACAGTTTGTGACATTATTGAAATCAGATGGCAAAATCGGCTTGCACCAAACAGAGACTATGGTTGATTTCTTCAAGGTGTACAAACTAGCTGGGTAATGATAAGATCCCTTATTCTAAATAGAGGACTTGACATCCACTCTAATACCAAAGAATTATTCAAGATTCTAAAGGAACTTGAGACACCTGCTGTGCCCCCAGATACTTGCACCAAAGACAGCAAATGGTGTGCTCACATACAGACAGCACTACTGGACAAAATTACTTCCCTCCAATCCAAAATTAAAGGCAAACAAAACTCACTACAAACCGATAAACCTCAGGTCACTCCTCTGAGTGTCACCTCCCAGGCCCCCCCTAACATCAAACCTTTCTCATTCTCTCCACTCACTATTGCTGAAGTGGAAGGAATCATTAACAAAATGAAACCATCTAATTGTCAAGGCGATTCCTGCCCTCCTACTATCATCAAGGAAGCCTCTCATGATCAAGCCCCTTTCATCACGGCCTTCATAAATTCATCCTTCAAAACAGGTATAGTCCCGGACAATCTCAAGGAAGCCTGCGTCATCCCTTTGCTTAAAAAACTGTCTCTTGACCCAAGTATACCTACTAACTACAGACCTATCATCACTGTCCCTTTCATGCTCAAAATACTAGATTGTGCAGCTTACCTACAGATCCAGGACTATCTTGAAGTTAACAATCTCCTTGGCCTGAAACAATCCGGCTTCCACTCCAGGCATGGGACTGAAACGGCCCTGATTGATCTCAAAACACAAATTGAGGTTTTAAAAGATAATGGAAAATTAGCTTTGCTATTACTACTTGATCTTTCTGCTGCGTTTGATTTGGTCAATCATCAAATCCTATGCCACCACCTCATATCTGCAGCCCACTTCTCTGATTCTGCCACTGCTTGGATTAGTTCCTTTCTAAGCAACAGATCCATGCGGGTCTTCTCACCTTCAGCTTCCACGGACCCTGCTCCTATTCACTGCGGCGTCCCTCAAGGTTCTTGTGTGTCGCCCACACTTTACAACATGTTCACTACACCCCTCTTTGATGTCCTTGACTACCTGGGTGATTCCTACACTAATTATGCAGATGACACCCAGATACTCATCCCCATCACAGGTGACTAAACAGTCAACACCAAATCCTTAAATGACATCTATTTGGTCATTCAGGTCTGGATGGCCCAACATGAACTTTGCCTCAATGAAGACAAGACGGAGCTCCTAATACTAGGCTCCATCCAACGTCTTAATAAACTAGACCACTCCTTTAAGTCTTTCATCATTGACGGCAATGTTATCAAGGTCTCCAAGGATACTAAAACATTAGGCAACTATCTTGACTCCACTCTATCTTTGACTAGACAAACCAATGCAGTGAGGTCAGCGTCGTCCTACACCTGTGCATCATCTTGGCTAGAACTCTCATCATGTCTAAGATTGACTATTGTAGTGTCCTCTATCTTGGAACTAGCCAGTTCAACCAAATCAAACTGCAAATTACACAGAACAATGCTATCAGAGCGGCGCTAAACATTCCTAGAAACCAACATATCTCTGACTTCAGAACCAATCTACACTGGATTCCAGTTAAAAAAAGAATATCACTGAAAACTCTTGCCCTGACGCACAAGTGCCTGGCCAACAAGGCCCCTTCCTACCTATTCAACCGCCTCACCCGCCACACTTCCACCCATCCCCTGAGAGCGGCCCATACTCACAACCTCTCCTTGCCCAGATTCAAACTACAAAAAGCTGCGGGGGGTGAGTTTCCCATCCTGGCCACAAAGCTCTGAAACTCTCTTCCCAACCCCATCAGAGATGAGCCTTCTTTCCTGTCCTTTAAGAATAAAACTAAAACTTGTCTCTTCGCACAGAACATGTGATTTACCTACTATGCCTTCTTGGATACGGCCTAATGCAGAAGGTCTCACTGCCTTTTTGTCTCACTGTATATTATTGCCATGTATTTTAACTTAATGTCGTCATTGTATTACTTGGCTCTTCTATGTATCTTTCTGTAAACAGATGAGTTAAAATCACTGCCATTCCATGTATCTGTAACTGTGCTTTCAAGTTGATGTGCCTGGATGCCTGTGGGCCTGGCGTGCTTTACAAAAAAACTAAATATGAATACAAATACAAATACAAATACAAATAATTGACAAGTGTTGGCTGAGTTGCTATACATGCTGCATTATGCTATTGGGGATTTAAAGTAGAGAACTCAGACAACATGTTCTCTTCATTATTTAGGAATACTACAGAGGGCTGTGGTGTGCATTTTGGCTCCATGGAAGCCTGTAAGTTACCCTAGGGATAACAAATGATTAAATTGATTGGATTCTGAATAAAGTGAGAGAGTAGGAAACCCACTGAAACTGGTCAACCACACACAAAACAGATGTCTGACTGGTGATCCAGACACCCAGAGATAAATGTGGGCTTTAAAATGTTCCATTGAGCAGATAAACGTAGTCCAACTTCCTGATGTGCCCACACTCCGATGTCCCCCAGAATGTTTAGTATTATTGTAGAATCTGCCAATACGGTGCATACGTTTGTCCTGAGTACTTGGCTTCCAAATAAATTGAGAGCCAGTCTCTTCTTCTATCCCCTCACCCTAGATAAGCGATGCATCAGCGCACGCTAGGATCTGACATTTTAGGAGGGATAATTAGTTGAGGTTGAATGGAGAGAACAGTAGGATTTTTTCAAGTAGGTAATTTTATAAGTTAGAATTTGTGATCAGAGTTAAATTATACATCTGCTATGTGGATTATACTGCCGCCTTTGACTCTGTATCACGTCCCCACATATGGAGGAAACTTTGGATGTGATGTTTCCTTGCTCAACCTCATAAAACAACTCTATCAAGGGACAACGATTTCTACCAGGAGAGTCGCTCTTCAGCATATATTAAAACAAATCATGGGGTGAAGCAGGGTTGCATACTGGAACCTTTGCTTTACAATGTTTATGTTGCAGATTTGCAGCAAAGTTTATCCAACTGAAATAATGTTGCCCCCTGCATTGGTGCCTGTGTGCTCATATGGATGTCCTATGCTGATGATACAATCCTCCTGGACAGAACCGCTGTTGATTTAACGTGGTAGCCGATTACCCCAAGGTCAATGGGTTGTCTCTAAATGTGTAACAAAACAAGATTATGATTATCGGTGAACATAATCATAAAAGGCAGAAATGTATTTGGAAAATGAATGGAGGCCTGTGGAAGTGGTAGATGAGTAGGTTTATTTAGGTATGCCAATCAGGTCTTGTTTGGGTGATAAGGTTTTGGAAAGGTTTGTAGAACCCAAAACCTTAAAGAAGCACTTACTCTGTGGAAGGGCTGATTAAGCTATAAAAAAGCTGAATTATGTGAAGCATTATGTAAGGGATAGAAGCTTTTGATGAAAAAGGAGTGAAATGGCTTCATTGAATTGAGGGAAAAAGCTGGAGAGGCAACCTAGTTTTTTTTCTAAATGCTTTCCAGCTGCAGTGATATACTTTGAACGTGCACTCACTTATTTGTTGACACATTGAAGGATTATGTGCAGTTCATTATTTTTGAAAATAAAGTCAGAAGACAGAAAAAAAACTCTGTTCAGTCATTTTGCCCTCATGTTAAAGGGAGTAGCAAAGCCCACAGGTCAGTTTAGTGATTTTCTTGTGGAAGTAGAAGATTTGCATAAAATGATCGATTTTAAAGTTGAATTACCTTTTAATTTGAGCATAGCCAATACGACTATGAAGAAGAAGGTGCAGTTATGGGACAGAGGATTTGTGGTGGAACAGTTATCACAAAAAATTCTATTTAGCGAATACATCTTCTGGAAAATTATGACATTCTCCATGTTGTCTGTATTCGACCCCCACCAGGGGGTTGGGGGGCCTGTGGTGGTGGTCAATATTAAATCCCATTTTCTGATGTCAGTAATATATGTGCCTCAAGACATCAAAATGGAGGCTCTTCTAGTACACTTTGTGATGTCAGCTTCTTTTTTCACAAATATACTCATTGTCTTTCGGCCACCTGCACTGATTCTCATATTATTTAGCCGTTTCCTGAACTTGTGGCAATTTTGCAAATTAAATTCTCTAAGTTGCTAGTTGTGTGTAATTTAATATTGGGTACAGAATGTCTAATTCCCTGACGGGGGCTCATTTTTTGGAGTCTATGACTGATTTGGGACCAAAACAGCAGGTTTGTGAGCCTACCATGTGTTAAAAATGTTATGGATTTTATTTCTTCATGGGTTCATTTATCTCCATATCCTCTTGGTTTCAATTTTCTGGTGTGACCATCTGCTGGTACCATTCTAACTGCAATCTCCGGTGGCATCTGTCATGCTGCATGCATCACTTGTTATTAAGCATAGCTGGCACTCAGTAGAGACAGATACTATTGCATCTTTCATTAGTGATAAATGCAATAGTGCCTTCTTGGTTGATTAGTCATTTGTATCTCAGGTGTTTAATTTGTCAGCAGATCACTTTGTTCTGCTTAAATTAGTCAGGCTTGTAGTCGCCCCTCAGAGCTATGGTTTACTGATGATCTGAGGCCTTTTTGCCTAAAATGGAGGCAAGCCGAGCATAAGTGGTTAAATAACAATGTAGTATTATGATCTCTCACTAAACATTATCATCAAGCTATACATAAAGCTAAATGTGTTCTTTAGGATCTGGGAGTTTGTATTTGGATGACATTTTCAAAACAAAACATTTGTCAAGTGCCCACCCCCCCCCACCAACTGCAAACATTGAAAACAATGTGTTATACAATGTAAAAGTTATAAAGAAAACAAAACACCAGAGTTTTCAGCCCACCCATTTTCCCATAGAGAAAAATTGCAGTTTGTGAACAGACGCAACAGGCAGCCTCATATTTGGACCAAATATGAAACATCTTGAGCACAAAGCATTGACATAATTTCCTTGATGGGTTTGGGGTAAATCCATCCAGTAGTTTTGAAAATATTTGACAGAGAAGGAGGTGTCCCTTGCTCCTTAACCAATATATATCTGCATTGGTGTTTTGCAACAGAGAGGCCGGTTGAGGCTAAACACTTTTGACTTGAATTATGGATTTGGATGACATTTCTAAAATAAAAGGTTGTCAATGGGAAATGTTGGGAACAATTTGTTAAAAAATCAAAAAGTTAACATAAAAACACACATTTCTGCCTACTCCCATTCATTTTACCATAGAGAAAAAGTGCAGTTTTGTCATGATGCCTGCCTCCAAGGAGCCAAACCAGGCCCGGCACCCTCAGAGACAGACACCATGCATTCAAGGGAAGTCCCAGCAGCCCCAGATGGGGGCCCTTTGGACTCAGTCCTGACGCCGTTGGCGTCAGGCTCATAGGGGACATCAGTCCTGGCGCCATTGGCGCCAGGCTCATACAGAAGTAGGTTGGGAGTAGTGCTTGGTGTAAACTTACCTGTGCAGACCATGCTGCAACTTCCAAGACTGGAAGGAACTATTTTTCTAGGGACTACTTGATCTCTAGGGTGTGACCGGTGGAGGAATACATATTTCTGGGGGAAGAATACATACCTGGAACTACTTGAAAGGCTATTTAAGCCACACCCAAGCAGCAGACCATGCTTCGCGTTGTTCTGCACTTAGTAGCTGGACGTTCACCGTGCCTGCTCCTGCTTTGGTCCTCCATCACGCCTGCCAGCATCCTGGAAACACCTAAAGAAGAAAAGGGAAGAGAACAGGTGAAAACAAGAACCGTACCTGATACATCGGCACTCCGGATTCTGCACGCTGACGATCCTGCAAAGAAGGCAGACATTTTAAACGCGCATCACGTCGCGCGCAGCACGCTGCATTTCACTCACCTGCACGTGGCGTTTTCGAGTCCTGCGACGTCCATCCGGAGCTTCCACCGCCATCCAGCACCTATTGGAAGGAAGGAGAAAGAGAGGTGAGAAGGGAAACATGAATCTAAGTAGAACTTACCTGTGGTTCAATTCCCTCTCCGCCTTCGGGTTTGTGCCATACCTTCGGCATCTCAGCACCCCGGCCCCTAAGGGGAAAAGAAACAGACATTGTATTAGTGAGAGTATGTGAGAACATTAGCAATACGCTCACTCAAGACTTACCCATTTGTAAGAGAGACACAGCAGCTCTTTTTGGGTCGGCGCCTTACCTCCGGCATTGCCGTACCCCGGCCCCTATGGGGAAAAAGACATTGGACATTAAAGGAGATACTTAAAACTGCAAAGGAATCTCTCATCGGAATTCTTACCAGAATTTGGCTTCATCCAAATCGCCTGCAGCCCGGAATCTTCTCCAGCACCTGCGAAAGAAAAGAACATATGAGTGAATATAAACCCAAACTTGCCATAAACATTTGCGGTACGACGGGAATGGACAAACTAGTTTAAACTCATCAATCCAGTGAAGTAACTGGAATCACAACGCGCCCCTGCATCAGAAGCAGGATGGAGAGCTCGTCATTTTGGTCCCTAAGGTGAGTCTTCGCAGGGAATCCCAAAAGGGTTTCACGGAGGGAGAGAAGGGAAGTGGGAGGTCGGAACATCACCCGCAGACTATTAACCCTTCCTTTTCACACACAGTGGGATATTCCTCTGAGCCAGAAAAGCCAGGTTGGGGAATCCAGTCCAGTCCATCTTCCGGGTCTTACGCATCTCTGCAGAAGAGGTCACAGCAGTCCCAGCCACGCCCGCGCCTCCGTGGGAGCCAGGTGAGCCTTACAGAATGCGAAGCCTACCCATAATTTCCCACACAGGCGCCATGGAGACTTCCGAGACAGACCAACTGGCCCAATTATTGGGGGAATTACGGGCAGAAGTGCATGCCACCCGCCAGGAAACTAACGCCCTTAGAAGGGAACTAATCTTATCCAAAGAACGAACTGATGATTTGGCTAAACAGCTTTTGCAGAGTCAGGCAGGACAAACGCCTTTACCCGGCTCCGGGATGAATTCCACTCCGATGGTTTCAACCAACCCGGTGCAAATTAACCTGCTAGGAAATATGCCTCTGGCCCCCCCTGAGCGTTTTACTGGGGATCCCAAGAAATACGCCATTTTCATGAATCAATGTCGTTTACATTTCATATGCAGACCTGGGGCCTTCCCTAATGACCAAACGAAGGTGGCTTTTGTGCTATCTTATCTCAGCGGTAGTGCTGCCGATTGGTCGATTCCGTTGGTAAATCAAGACGACCCAATCCTTCAGGACTTTCAAGGCTTCCAGGCAAGCATGGAAAGATTATTCGCTCGACACACTCAGGGTGAGGCCTTGGATAACGAACTTCTGTCCTTGCGGCAAGGAAACCAAGATCTCCTATCTTATATAGCCACATTTAACAGATTGGTCGTAGAGACTGGGTGGCCTGAGAATAAAAGAATTACATTATTCCACCGAGGTCTGTGTGGAGAACTAAAAGACATTCTTGCTCAAATAGTGAACCCGCCTCAACTCTGCGCAGAATACATTGACTTAGTGGTCCAACTTGATCATAGACTCCAGAATAGAAAAGCGGATCGGTCCAGATTTGAAACCCGAGTTCTGATCAAAACCCACACAAGCCCCAAGGGTACCGACGCTTCAGAGCCAATGCAAATTGTGGGAGTTAAAGGACCACTAACTCAGAAAGAACGAGAAAGAAGAAGACAAAAACAATTATGTCTTTACTGTGGAGCTTCTGGACACTTCCTGCGGGATTGCCCGGTAAAATCACCTAAGAAGGTGGTTGGAGCCACAGACAGTAATCTTCCAGAACCTGATTCGGGAAACGACCAAACCCGACAAGCGTAGAGGTCCGCTTGCCGAGCGTGAAGACAGACTCTTTGACCTCGCATTTCATCATGCCTATGGTCCTCATAGATCCAAAACAGCCTCAACGGTTGCACGGAATAAAAGCCTATCTCGACAGTGGGGCTATTGGAAATTATGTCGACCTTGAATTGGCTTCCAGGATTGGTCTCCCTCTCCATCCAAAAACCAACAAGGATGTCATTACCACAGTTGATGGAACCTAAATTGCCTCCGGGCCGGTAACACACTCTACCACGGAAATGACACTGGTTGGCCAAGATGGCCATCGGGAAACCATAGTGTTTGACGTAATCAAGGCTCCACAATTTCAGGTAATCTTATGGATCCCTTGGTTAGAAACACATAATCCTCGAATTGACTGGCGAGCAAAGAGCATAACCTTCCCTGATTGTGCACAAAGTTGTTATCCAGGAAATCCACAGATGGGTCTAGCCTCAGTAACCTCCACAACAGTACCATTACCTTTTGAGTATCAACACTTTCAAGACGTCTTCCAAAAGGAACTGGCCAACACCTTACCTCCTCACCGGCCATATGATTGTCAGATTGTCCTGGTACCCAATGCTCAACCGCCTTGGAGTAGAATCTATGCCCTTACTGAACCGGAGAACCTTCATTTGCGACAGTATTTGGATCAGTACCTTGCCAATGGTTTTATTCGCCCGTCAAAGTCACCTGCTTCCTCAGCTCTATTCTTCGTACCGAAAAAAGAAGGCGACCTTAGAACTTGCATTGACTACCGCGCCTTAAATCAGATAACGGTCAAGAATTGTTATCGTCTGCCCTTGATCCCTGAGCTCCTTGACCAGGTAAAAGATGCTTGTATCTATACTAAGTTAGATTTAAGGGGAGCTTACCACCTGGTGCGCGTCAGAGAAGGCGACGAATGGAAAACTGCCTTCCGCACCAAATATGGACTCTTTGAGTACCAGGTAATGCCTTTCGGGTTGTGCAACGCACCTGCTGCCTTTCAATATTTTATGAATGACGTTTTTCGAGAACTCATCGATGTTTGTGTCATTGTATATATTGACGACATCTTGGTGTACGCCTCCTCGGAATCCGATCACCGAAAACATGTTAGAACTGTCTTGGAGAAACTGCGCCAGCACAAACTGTTTGCAAAACTTGAAAAATGCCTTTTTCATGTTACGGAAGTTGAGTTTCTCGGATTCGTCCTAACACCTAAAGGAGTCCGAATGGACTCACGGAAAGTGGATGCGATCCTCAAATGGCCGTCTCCTAGTTCTTTGAAAGGAGTTCAAAGTATGCTAGGTTTTGCCAATTTTTACAGAAGGTTTATCCCGGAATTTTCTCGAGTGGTTCAACCCATCACGGCGCTCCTACGAAAAAACAGACGCTTCGAGTGGTCTAAGGAGGCAGAACAAGCCTTTCAGGAACTAAAAACCAAATTCACCTACGCACCTGTGTTAAAACATCCTCATCCGGACCTCCCTTATGTTGTGGAAACCGACGCTTCTAGTTTAGCCAAGGGGGCTGTCCTTTCTCAAAGGGATCCAGTTTCAAATCAACTACATCCCGTAGCCTTTTGGTCCAGGAAATTCTCGGCTCCTGAAGTGAACTACGGAATCACAGACAAGGAACTGTTGGCTATTAAGTCAGCTTTCAAAGCTTGGCGTCACTACCTGCTCGGCGCAAGACACACCATTACAGTGATTACAGATCACAGGAACTTGCAATACTTGAAAACGGCCAAAGCTCAATCTTCTCGTCAACTCCGTTGGGCTCTGTTCTTTGCAGAATTTGACTTTATAATCACATATCGCCCGGGTTGCAAGAATGGCAAGGCAGACGCTCTATCTCGAATTGGAATGGGTGACATTGCCTCAAGTCTAGAGCCAGTTCCGATTATTCCCGAACAGAGGATTTTGGGTGTAATCTCTTCTCAAACTATTGAGGATGTTCAAGGTAGAGTTAAATTGCTTTTCGACGCTACAGCTTTACAAGAATGGAGCCAGAAAGGCTCAAACTATTCCATTAATAATGATTTACCCTATTTCCAAGGGCGGTTATTTCTGCCTCACAAGAAATTGCAAGAACTCGTTATAGCACATTATCATGATACACTAATGGAAGGACACCCGGGCATCGCTAAAACAGAGGAAAAGATCAAACGGCATTTCTGGTGCCATCCTGGCAAAAGGATATTAAATCCGTTGTGATGACATGCGGAGTGTGCGCCCAAAATAAAAGTCAGAAGCAAAAACCAGCGGTCCTTTGCGGCCCCTGGACATCCCTCCGGCACCGTGGCACACCTTATCGATGGACTTTATAACTGACCTGCCTCCTAGTCATGGGTAAAATACTATCCTGGTGATTGCAGACCTCTTCTCCAAGATGGCTCATTTTATCCCATTGAAGGGGTTGCCTTCAGCCCCCACCTTAGCAAAGGAATTTCTTGAAAATGTTGTTCGTTTACATGGCTTCGCATCCATATTGGTTTCTGATCGGGGAAGTCAAATTATTTCTCATTTCTGGAAAAGGTGTTGCCAAATTGCCCAAGTTGATGTGCGATTATCCACCAGCCACCATCCTCAAACCGATGGTCAAACCGAAAGAACAAACCAGACCCTGGAACAGTATCTGCGGTGTATGTTACCTCAATCTGAGGGTAATTGGAAGGACATTCTATGGATTGCCGAGTACGCGTACAACAATTCTGTGCATTCTGGAACGGGTCAGACTCCTTTCTATACCCTATTCGGCCATCATCCCAGGACTTCGGACCTTGAATCCCCTCAAAGCCTTGAAATGCCCGCCATGGATCATTTACATGCCACAATAACCCAAGCCTTCAAGGAAGCAAAGACTCATTTACAACAAGCTAAAGAAAGGTACAAGGAAAATGCTTATTTACATCGAAATAAAGTACCTCCTTACAAAGTAGGAGACCAAGTGTGGCTTGCAACTAGACATTTACCGCTTAAAGGTCCACAAACTTTTAACCCAAGATATATAGGGCCTTATCCAATCAAAGCTATCATTAACCCGGTAGCCTTCAAACTCGATCTGCCACCTAATAAGCGAATACATCCCGTTTTTCACGTATCACTGTTGAAACCAGTACGACCCGGAACCAGGTTATGCAAACCACCAGAACCAATTCCAATAGATGGGGAATTGGAATTCGAAGTTAAGGACATATTGGATTCTAAGATGTCCAAGTCAAAACTCTTTTATCTGATTGATTGGAAAGGATATGGACCTCAGGAAAGATCTTGGGAACCAAATGAGAATGTACATGCACCTCGACTAATACGGAATTTTCACCGGAAGTTCCCAAATAAACCGAGGCCTCCAGGTTGGACACCCTTGGGAGGGGCCTTTGGGGGAGGTACTGTCATGATGCCTGCCTCCAAGGAGCCAAACCAGGCCCGGCACCCTCAGAGACAGACACCATGCATTCAAGGGTAGTCCCAGCAGCCCCAGATGGGGGCCCTTTGGACTCAGTCCTGGCGCCATTGGCGTCAGGCTCATAGGGGACATCAGTCCCGGCGCCATCGGCGCCAGGCTTATACAGAAGTAGGTTGGGAGTAGTGCTTGGTGTAAACTTACCTGTGCAGACCATGCTGCAACTTCCAAGACTGGAAGGAACTATTTTTCTAGGGACTACTTGATCTCTAGGGTGTGACCGGTGGAGGAATACATATTTCTGGGGGAAGAATACATACCTGGAACTACTTGAAAGGCTATTTAAGCCACACCCAAGCAGCAGACCACGCTTCGCGTTGTTCTGCACTTATCAGCTGGATGCTCACCGTGCCTGCTCCTGCCTTGGTCCTCCATCACGCCTGCCAGCATCCTGGAAACACCTAAAGAAGAAAAGGGAAGAGAACAGGTGAAAACAAGAACCGTACCTGATACATCTGCACTCCGGATTCTGCACGTCGACGATCCTGCAAAGAAGGCAAACATTTTAAATGCGCATTGCGTCGCGCGCAGCACGTTGCATTTCACTCACCTGCACGTGGTGTGTTCGAGTTCTGCGACGTCCATCCGGAGCTTCCACCGCCATCCAGCACCTATTGGAAGGAAGGAGAAAGAGAGGTGAGAAGGGAAACACGAATCTAAGTAGAACTTACCTGTGGTTCAATTCCCTCTCCGCCTTCGGGTTTGTGCCATACCTTCGGCATCTCAGCACCCCGGCCCCTAAGGGGAAAAGAAACAGACATTGTATTAGTGAGAGTATGTGAGAACATTAGCAATACGCTCACTCAAGACTTACCCATTTGCAAGAGAGACACAGCAGCTCTTTTCGGGTCGGCGCCTTACCTCCGGCATTGCCGTATCCTGGCCCCTATGGGGAAAAAGACATTGGACATTAAAGGAGATACTTAAAACTGCAAAGGAATCTCTCATCGGAATTCTTACCAGAATTTGGCTTCATCCAAATCGCCTGCAGCCCGGAATCTTCTCCAGCACCTGCGAAAGAAAAGAACAGATGAGTGAATATAAACCCAAACTTGCCATAAACATTTGCGGTACGACGGGAATGGACAAACTAGTTTAAACTCATCAATCCAGTGAAGTAACTGGAATCACAACGCGCCCCTGCATCAGAAGCAGGATGGAGAGCTTGTCATTTTGGTCCCTACGGTGAGTCTTCGCAGGGAATCCATAAAGGGTTTCACGGAGGGAGAGAAGGGAAGTGGGAGGTCGGAACATCACCCGCAGACTATTAACCCTTTCTTTTCACACACAGTGGGATATTCCTCTGAGCCAGAAAAGCCAGGTTGGGGAATCCAGTCCAGTCCATCTTCCGGGTCTTACGCATCTCTGCAGAAGAGGTCACAGCAGTCCCAGCCACGCCCGCGCCTCTGTGGGAGCCAGGTGAGCGTTACAAGTTTTTGAACAGCCATAGTGTGAAAACTGCTTGGCAGATTTGGACCAAATAAAAAACAATTTGAGCATAAAGTATTGTCTTAACTTACTTTTCTGGTTTAGGGTAAATCCATCCAGTAGTTTTTAAAATATTTGACCAATACATGGGTGTGCCCCCTGTTCTTTAAAACATGAGGCTTTTCAGAGGAGTAAAAAGTATGCCATCAAACATCGGAATTAACTCCCCCATGACCTTACAAAGTCTAATACCATTCTCAACATCAAAAAGAGACTCAAAACTCTTCTGTTTATGCTGTCACTCCTAGGGAAAGACTGATCATTTTGAATCACAGAGTTTAGAAGGCCTCGCCCTAGGCACTGTATAATTACCAATACCAATGGCAATAGAAATCACATCACATCACATCTCAGGATAGAGGTCAGGAGTGGGAACGAAAATGCCATGTAATGTTGGGGATTTGGAGATTGGTTGGGGTACACAATTTTCTACTTTTTAGGGGAAGACTGTGTCAATTTCACAAGATTACAGCGGCAATGCCACAAGGCATGCTCAGAAAGAAATGTGCATCACACGAAGCGATGAGTGATGGGGTAAAGGAAGTGGGTTAGGGAGGGAAAAAGCAACTGGGTGGAGTGATGGGACCTGGAAAAAAAGAAGAGGGACACATGTTGAGTGCCTGTGAGGACGTGGAAGACTTTTTTAATTCTGAGCAGTTGCTCCCGTTGTCACAGGAATCAGCAACCCATCACTCCACTGCAGAGTTAGGAAAAAAAAGGTTTAACATCTACAGTGCCAAAATGTACTTGGAATGGGGAAATGGATGTTTGGTAATACAGTAATTGTGTGACATGGCCAGTGGCCAGATCTAGTGGACCCAAAAGAAAGATATTGATGTAATACATACAGAAGCCACTGCCGATGGCCAAAGCTAGTGAGACCTCAAGAAACTATGCAAAATGTTTGGCCATGGCAAATGGCCATCGCTTAAGGGCATGGCTAGTGGGACCAAGATAAAACTATTGGTACAACATGTACATTGGCCACAGCAAAAGGCCATGGCTACTGGGTCCTTAGGAAACTAGGGTATAGGAAAACCCTTGAAATTCTGGAAAAAAAACATTAAAGTGAGGGTTAAGGTAATCAGATCTAATACAACAAACCCCATTTCATTCAAGTCTGTCTCGGAGAAGAAAATGTATCACACAAACTAAATAGTGATAGGCGATAATGACCAGGAGAGGGACAGGGAGGAACAAAGCAACTAGGGGGGCTGGGAGGACCATGGAAAGAGGAGGGGGCACTTGGTCAGTGTCTATGCAGACAGGGAAGACTTTGGTATTTTCATGCATTGTCGGGGGAATACTGGTGGAATTCCATGGTCATGGCAAGTTCATTGCCACTGTATATGTAGTTCATTGCCATTATCAGGGGAATCAAACGGGAATGGGGAGAGAGTGAAAGGAAACTCATTTTACACGTGCAGTGATCACATCTCCTAGGCAGAGGGTAATTGGTCTCTGTGCTATGGCTAGTGGGCCCCAGTGGAACCTATTGGTGCAACATGTATAGTGGCCAATGCTAGTCAGTCATAATTCCAAATGATACCATATGGTTGGTTCTAATACAAGGCTTTCCCATTGCAAGGTAAATTGTAAAGATAACATGCGGGTGGACTTGTCTTCGGTGCAGGCCTTTATCATTAAAAGTAAAGCATGCAGGGCCCTGGTACCGGATGATTTATCTAATGGTACGTTCAAATCCAACGTACCTCTGTGGTTTGCAGTTTTATGGGGATTATTCACTAATATCCTTTCACTAAATTCTTTACCTCCTTCTTGAGGGGGTTCTTTGATTATTTTTATTGATAAGAATGGTGACTGACTGTTGCACAAAAATTACTGCACAATATATCTTTTGGATTAGGCAAGTAAAATCTGTGGTAGTTTAATCATGCAGGAACTTCAGAGTTGGGCAAGTGGTAAGAGGTGCTTGGATATAAACCAATCAGAATTTAAGGGTGGAACGGGTACTGCTTGAATTGTTTCCTAATTCAACTTCTACAGACCCAGGTTCAGTGCCATAAGCGACCCATCTATTGCACATTTTTAGATATCAGTCAGGCTTTTGACTGCCTGAATAGAGCAATCCTTTGGCACACACTAGCGAAATGAGGGTGTCCTGCTTGTATTCTTAACATTCTGATAGCCTTGCACACAAAGACCAAGATATAAATATGCCTAGACCAGGCAGGTAATGCCAATAAATGGATAAATACTCATTGTGTGGTGTGGTTCGCCAGGGTTGCGTGCTTGCTTTGTTTTTGTTTAACATAAATATTATTGACACTGGTGAAAGAATTGAAGAGTAAACCCTACAACCCTCCGAAATTGGGTAGTTTGGTTAAAAACGAATTAGCTTATGTGGATGATATTGTCCTTTTTGATTCAACACTTATTGGATTCCAATGAACGCTTACTGCCATCAATGTATACTTTCTGAGTTTTAGAATCTAAACTTAAAGAAAGGTAAAAAAAAAATAACTTTAAACTACACCAACCGTACAAAACAAAAAATATGTGTGGGTTCTGAAACAGACTTGTTTGGAGTTATTGTGGGGTATTTATATACAGCAAGCAAAATAACCTGCTGTTGAGAAATCAGATCTCTGTGAGTGCCTCTGAATTATGGCTAATCAACAGAAGATTTGGCCGTTTCTCTGTCATAACAATTCTAAATTACTACAATTGGAAAGCTATTCCTCGTAAGCTATATGGTGTCAAAACAGGCGTGTTGCCCTCCAATTGGGACAGGGTTGAGTGTACATTGTGGATAAACATTGTATTCCTGCTACAGGGAACGCCTGTCCCGATTATGAGACAAGAGTTGGAACTGCTTTCCCTGCGGGTTTGTGCAAACAGGAAACTACTGCAGTTCAGGAAACTTCTCGTTCCTCAAGAGAAAAGTCTATTTGTTAGTCTCAAGTTTGAAATGAATAATGATCTCTGCAAGGCATTAAGCAGTTGGACCAAGCAGGCCATCCTTATTTTGAGTTCTCATGACATCTGGGTAGAGAATCTCATGGCTAACCCTCGAAGGGTCAAAAAGAAACATTTTGAGCAAGACTGGATAGAAAACTGTGCAATGGCCTTGTTATATCATTTTAGATATGAGGTGAACGCTTTTAATATTTTACTGTTTTATTTGCAAAAACACCCCCAGAGGCAATGTGTTGCGGTTTAAACAGAATTTGATGCCCACTAAAGACATTTTAGTAGCTTGAGCCAACCTTCTGAGACTAAATAGAGTAAGTAGATATTGTGCTGAAGTAGTAGAAACACTACATCATTTACTTACTGACTGAAATATAATTCAAGACCTCCGAAATGACATGTTTGGTAGATTGATATCATATGCATTTCTCTTAAATTCAGAATTGTTCTGGTGAAGAATTTTAAACATTCAGGAACTAATTTTAGACATTGTGGTATTGACATTTTTAAATAAGGTTTTAGTGGTATCAATTTAATGTGATTTTTTAACTATTGGTGAATGTATTTATTGACATATTTGTGTAATTGTAATTTCTATTTTAAATGTTTTCTTCTGCATTTTCTTGTGTAAAATGTTGTATGACGTATTTGCAGTAATAAATAATAATAAGCCAACCTTTTTTTCTATGCATAATCCTCAAGGTATTTGCCACAATAAGCACACACACTGTATTGCCAACAATGTTTGAACTAGAGGGGTAACATGAGTTCATGACTTCAAAACCCTTATCATGATACAGGAAGTCTTTGCCAGGGATTCACAATCAAGGTGCGAGCAAGGTATTGCACATTGTCGCCAAGTACATAATGTATATGGGGAAGTCTGAGTCAGCCACAACAGGATATGACAGTACTCCTGTAAGATTACTTAAGCTGTTTCACAATCATAAAAACCTTGCATCATAGAACAATTAGGGCCTGATTTAGGCATTTTACAATGGTGCACTCACACTGAAAAACGCTTTGTGAATCAGGCCTTGTATTTGTATTTGTTTAGTAAAGTTAGAAAGTTCATTCTGAAATTAAAATGCCCCCACTTTTTAATGTTCTCAGTCTATTTTGTGTTTTTTTATTTCTTGTCAATCTGTTTTTATCCTCGTTCTAAACTTTCTGCCTCTTCAGCCGCTGCATCTAGGTATCAATTCTTAACAGATTTTCGCTTATCGCCAACCTATCCAAATCTCATCTGACGTGTAATTTACACAGAAAATGCAGCGGAAAAACAAAACAGGCAGTGAAAATGTCTGTCAAACCGGATTTTTCAAAATTAAATACCAGAATCAAGGTTTACCTTGTTTCCTACCATATATCCCGATGATGTTTGTTGAACGTAATGTTTGTGCTTGTGTGTGCTCATCAAACTTGTTGTGTCATGAAAGTGCAATCTGCAATTTCAGAGAAAAATAATGCCCTGCAACATGTATGCTCATGCTGTGAAAGTGATACAACTATGTGATGAGAAAAAACATGGGAAAGTGAGAAATATTCTCTTCAAAGTACATCAAATGCCCGAGGGCAAGATCTTTCTAATCCATCCATTAATTGTTTTGACATGGGGACATTTTAAGTAACACATTTTAAACCAAAGTCAATCGAATGAAAACCTCAGCAGGTAAAGTCGTTCTGTTATTACTTACACAGGAATGCTATGGCGTGTTTAAAATATGTCCCTGCTTTGACATGGTCCTCAAATAATTGCCAAAAGCAAATCAGTTGTTTGGAATAAGCTGTGTCTGCATTTGCAGAAAATAACACTGGCAAATCCAACAGTTAGAGACTGGCAAATTCTTATCCCATCCCTACGAAAAGCCCAATTTAAGAGTACTACATGGCTATATGTTAGCAACATTTAGAAAATGGTGTGAGTACCAAGGTATATTATGTCAGTGCTCAGAAAATGAGTGTCTAATACCTGTACCCAAGCCCAAAATGTTGGCATTCTTAATACTTGTATCATCCCAATGCAATGACAAAGTGCAAGGTCACACATTGCTTATAAATAAAGTAGAAGATGGGACAATTGTTTAGGATAATATTACATCAGGGGCCAGATTACAGAACCTTTGCACCAGTGCAAGCGCAAAGTTGCACGGTGTTAGCACTATGGCAAATTGTGCCTTATTTTCAAAACCACTGGAACATATCATACAACCATTGCAACATGACTAGTGCAGTTTGACATGCATTAAGCACAGGGCAAACATTTCCCTATAGCAAAAAAGATACATTTCTGAAGCCTATTTGCACCAGTGCTACTACTGGCCAACTTTGCACGTGCACTGATGCAACTTTTCTGTAATCAGACTGCATAGAAATAAAACTAGAAGGACACATAAATCACACCAGCTGATGCTACTGTGTGATTGAGCTAGCACACAGAGATCCCATGGGAATGTTTATAGGCGGGAAGGGCCAGGTAGAGAGTGAAGATGGCCATCAGGATTTGCATTACTATGTGTAATCAATGCGTGGGTGCATAACCAAACATCACCCAGAATCTGTGTCCCTCCTTACATCTCATCTCCCTCCTATGTGTAGCCAATCACTGAAGATGGCCCTAAAGATCTTCTAAAACTAAAAAGGCAACCACAGTAGCACTGATAGTTGTCAACAATCCATGAATACAAAATTGGCAGGGTACCAGAGCTTAATGTAAAAGCTTTTAGTGTGTTTGAGTCCATAGATTACATTATGTTTCAAATGTTATTTCCAGTTTTGAAGCCTTAGAAGTATACTTAACCATTGCTGGTCGTATTGCTATATTGTTCGAACACCTTCAGGAGTCCCTGCCACCACTCTCTATGGCCAAGCAGAGACGTTTACAAATACAATAGTTATTTAATCTTCAGTTTGATCGCAGATTTGGAAGCGAATGCATGACAATTCTTCTGCTCTTTTCTATAGCCTGTAATGTTTCTGTCACAGAAATAATTTACTGTACAACAGAATGCTATGCAGAGAAGTAGTGTGAAGTACAATAAAATCGGCTGACATACATTTTTAGGCTAGGACTCCAGAAAAGGGAACTCAATCTCTGTTTTGTTTCTCAATGGTTTTCATGAATGTGCCACCTGGTTAGATGATTCCTGCACATGTATTCATTTAGTGGGATACTGAAGACCCATGGCAATCCCTTGCCATGACATTTTCCATTTCTGCGAATGTAATGAGGAGCCTCTAGAACAAGATGCATGTGTGGTATATAGTTGTTTCATCTTAAAATGTATGAAACTTATTGCTATGATCTACCAGGTGATGCCATCAAAGGCACAGATATTCAATGTCAAGTGTGACGATTCTGGAAACTTCGTCCCTTTTTCCCTAAGGGGCGCCACCCCTTTGGCTATGGGGGTGAGCCCACTAAGCAAAACCCTCCGTAGGGGTTTGGTTAAGTGGGACCTCACAGGGCACAAGGACTCTCATTCCCTTGGGGAACTTCCTATACACCAGATATGATCTGCCTATGGTGGAGTCAGCATTGCTGATAATACCTCTATGCGCTTGGCTCAAGGTAATGATGAACTTTACACCTTTTTGACAACCTGTGGTGAATGTTATGCCCTCTCTCATTGCAGGAGAACGAATAAAGGGTCAACGACCCTTGAGTGGAGCAAGAGAAACAACCACAGAGGTGAAGCTCCAACGTGAGTATGTCATCAAAGGGCAGAGCCACGCTGTTATGGAGGTGAACACTGCAGGGAGAGAGACGAACACCAAAGGGAGAAGCCACCGTACCGATACAGAGGCATACTGTGTCTGAGAAGTCAATACCAACCAAAGCAAAGCTTACCCGTGGACGCAACCATGCTGAGGATGTTGTGAGCCCAGTGCCCACGAATGAACGCTGATACCAGGAACTGCGGGAGAAGTGAATCCTCTGCTCTGAACAAGAGAGCAAAAGGTCGAGAGAAGGACACAATGAGTGGAGTACGAAGGTCATTCATATCTAGTCCAGAAGACAGACAGGCGGGGAAGAGTGCTAACACTGACGAAGAGACAAACCCAAACTGGAATTAACCCTGCAATGCAGAAGGTACATGGGTTGCTCTAAGTGAAGTATAGGGTCACAGAGGCCCAGAGAGAAAGAAAGACTGAATTAATGAAAGAGAAGGATTACGAGAGCCAGAGAAAGGTCATAAAAGCCGACAAGAGCTGAGAGAAGCACACATAGAAGCGAGGTGTTACAGATACGTTGGAGAGGTTAGTGAAGTATTCAGACAAAGAAACCCAATGGCGCTGTAGAGGCCCCGGAAAGAAAGCAAAGAAGAGACAGAAGGAGAGCCGGGAGGCACTCACATCATGAATCTAGTGGGGAGAGAGCAGCACAAGTGGTGGAGAGGGATCAGGAAAATATGCCTCCATCTTAGTAACTTTGGACATCATTTTTTTGGAGACTTCAGGAACTTTGATAAACTGCCCGAAAACAGTGAAATAAGGAGAACTGTGAATTTGAAGATTCCTGAAACCAGGATAGATTTCTGGAAACCATGGAACATATTCTAGTATCCAACACTGAGTGCAGAGCACTCCACTTACATTTATTTTATGTTTGTCTAAGTGTTATGGCCAGTATAGTGGATAGATTTGGATGGAGGGCTAGTTTTTATTTTTACTATTGGTAACCAGCTTAGTTTAGATGATTGATAGGAAGGTAACTCTGCTTTAGCAATAGGGTTAGTGAGGCATTTTACTTTTAGGTTGATGTTCTGGGTCATTCTTCTGGCTTGCCACATAAGGTTTCAAGGTGCATGATAATGAGAGACTGTTAGGGGGATGTGTGTGGTCTTGGTAATGACATGCAGCAATGAGGATGCCCGCAATAATAGTAACGCAGCAGTAATGCTCACGAGCGGCTCAGTACCTGAGGGCGGCGGTCAGGTCGGTCTTCGGTCCTGTAAGTAAAGCCTCGCTGCCGCGTAACGCAACATCGCTGTTGCTATTGGTGAATATACCGCGATATAGTGACTGTGCACCGTGAGCGGCGAAGGTGTGTAGTGATTGCTGGCGAACCTGGCCATCAATTAGTGGACGCCCCTTGAACCGTTTCCTGGTGCACTTCCATCAAGCTTTTAGGGGGAATTTCCGGGTGTACCCAAGAGTTGGTGGTGCTAAAGTGTGAATCGGATACCTCTTTGATCGCGGCTTGCTACCTCTTTCTGATTTTAGTAGTGGGGGTGGCCTGCCTGATTGTAATAAAAGCGAGCACATTGGGTGCACCAGTCACCATTGTCATCTATACCGTCTGTGACCTTCTCCCTACAAATTTGCTGGATTGGGGAGACTTTAATGGCAACCTAAGCCAACGATTTCAAAGGAGTCGGGGGGGATTTTCCCATTATCTACGTAATTGGATTAATTTAGCCTGTGGGCTTCAGAATAGTGCGGATGGCTCCCTCTAAAAAATCTGCCATATCCAAATACAATCTAAGGAAGAAACAACAGGAACCAGCTATGATGCCCATAATGGAAGAATCCAAAAATAAGAGGAACAAAGGCAAGAAGGCAATTCCCATAGACCAAGGAAAGATTACAGGCTTTTTTCCTTTAAATTTACCAGTTGATGTCAATTCTACAGCCCTCGAGACACCTTTGGAACCAGTGATCAACACTTCTAATCTTGGTAGTTCGATTAATTTTGAAGATATCGACAATAATTCCCTATTGGACTTATGCTTAAACATACAGAGGGGCATGACTCCTCAGACAGTAGTCCCCTCGAAGAACACTGATCTTCCTGTGACAGAGAGTCAGACCAAAGTCAGTGATAAAATATTCCATCAAGCTGGGACACTGGAGAGACTATCTACATCACCTAACCTAGTCAAAGATACATCATTGGACAGGGAAACAGAGAAGGCCAGTAGGAATTACTCTGACTTGCCAGAAATTGCCGAATTACAAGCTTCTGTGGCATCCCTGCCGTTTGCACTAAAAATATTATTGCAGATGTCGGGACGCATATTGGCAAATACAAATACATTGATGAGTGTCAACGAGCAGAGACGGAATCTGGTTGAAGAGGCAGATGGTAATTTATCCGAAGCCATCTTAATAGCAAATGAATTGCATGAATGCCAACTTCCTGATCCCAATATTGCTATAACAGCAAATACACCATCTACTCGCAAGCAGCATAGGGTGGCTAAGCAAGCAACTGGTGGGGTTAGATCAAGTAGCCACGGGTCTCCCACATCAGTGGCGGATAAGCCTACCCATCGCTCTAAAAAAGCAAAAAAAAGAGCCGCCCGGGCGAAGAAACGAAGGACTATGGGAAATGGCCGCTTAACGAGTTGGCTGATTGCAGAGGACGTAGAAATTGCTGACGGGGCAATGGAACTTGAAAATTCAATAACTGAAACCATACCTGATGATGATGCTATCACAGAGAAGGCGCTTAAGATAGCGAGTGAACATGGTAGTCCCCACAATTCAGCTTTTATTGATATAGATACTATAAAAGAGAACGATGTAGTATGGGGAAATCGCACTTGCATTATCAAAAATTTATATCAAACTGACAAAAGCGCCTGGCTTTCACGTTCTGAATTCTTGAAGAGACTGTTCTCTGTTCCTCAATTGAGAGTATTGCAATCAGAAGACTTTCAATTTCTTGAGCCCTTGACAGGATCATATCCTAAGGTTTCAGCTCTGCATTGTAAATTCATATCTACTGCCCAATTGTTAAGGACATATAAAAAAGAATTGAAAACAGTGGATATTGAGGTTGATGCTGAACTGAAATACAATGAGCCCTGTTGTCCAAAGACTGAAAATGTTACAGTCAGTCTAGCAAATGCCTGTCCCAATTTGCAAATTGGAAAAAATATGGACAAGATTGAGATCCAATCTGTATTGAAATGGTTGACGGAGGCTTTATCTAAGGTTGAATTTGACCACTGAAAATTAACGCTGGCATCATGGAATTGCAGGGGTTTTTCCCATCTCTTAAATGAAGCGGGTTCAATTGCCCAATTATCTCGCTATAACTGTATTTGTCTACAAGAAACATTTGCAATGAACCCCTTATTTTTGGATGGGTATAAGGGATACCAGGTTTATGCTAAACGAGGTGTTAGAGGACGGCCCTTTGGGGGGCTATGGATTGGTGTTGCTAATTGGCTAGGGTCAACAAGGATTGATGGGAGGCAAGATGATCAAATGGTGGCCGTCGAGATAGTATATAAAGACAGGAAGCCTATTGCGAAGTATTTGGTTGTGTGTTTATACAATCCACCGGGGGCAGCATGTCGAGAGTCCCTACAGGAAGCGTTACATGAGCTATTAGCCAGCTGGTTAACCATTGAAGGGAATGTAGATATCTGTGTTGTTGGAGACTTTAACACCCATATGTTGGGGGGAGAATGGAAAACGGCCAACCCAAAGCTGTATGAAAAATGTGTTATGGAACATAATAAAATAGAGGGTGAAGGTCTAGATTGGGAGCACTTTTTCTATAACTGGGACTTTGCGATGGTAAACGGCCGCACTAAAAGTGATCATCCTGGCAGACATACATGGAGCAATGGCTCCGTGAGCAGTACCCTGGATTATATTTTTGTTTCATCTAGTATGATGCTGCATGTGGACGATATGATAGTAATTCCAAACAATTGGAGCGACCATGCTATTATGGCATGTTTTTTTGACTTCCATGTAGCACATACTCAGTTGAGCTATATAGGTGACCTAAAAGTTAATCATGCCGGGACATGTATACGATGGTCAGATAAGAATGTGATAAGTGCTGACGAAGCCATACATAAATACTGTTATCCCAACCTGGAAGAACTTAAGATGATGTCCATTGATGGAGTCGAGAATTGGATCCACCTGTTCTCTGACAAGTATGCTACTACTCCGGCTAGAACTATGATAAGTGAACAGGAAAAATTGCCCACTTACGATAGATTCATCCGAGATGCTAAAAGAACTTTGAGGGCTCAATTAAGAAGAGCTAAGCTCTCTAGCTCAACCTGGAACAATTATAATATTATTTCTAAGAAATTGAAGAATAAATACAGGGCCATTATTAAGGCAAAAAAAAGCTACGACAGAAATAAATCCTGGCAAAGATTAGTGCAGACTATCTGCGCTCGTAAAACTCGAAGCATATGGGCACTTCTTAATGAAGCCAGAGGGAACAAAACTCGGCAAATAGTTAATCCCATTTCCAGTGATGGATGGACCAGGTTCCTGTAAATTCACAATTTGGTGTGCAGAAACGTGGAGACAATCCCACTGGGCAATATACCAACTGAGCCCACGATAGATATCTCCTATGATTCCATTCTTACTACAATTAAATTGCTGAAATCTTCCAGGGCACCTGGACCAAACGGGCTGGCTAACGTCGTAATTAAGAGTAATCCGGACTTCTGGGCCACTCTAATGAACATACTGTTCTCGAAGATTCTGAGGGAAGGGAAAGTCCCTTGCTCTTGGCAATCAGCCATCTTAATACCTATATATAAAAAAGGCAATCGAATGGACCCCAACAATTATAGATTACTTTCTATGCTGGATAGCACAAGTAAAATATTCGCCTCTCTCTTACTGAAAAAACTTCAGCTTTGGGTTGAGCGGGCTAATATCCTATGTAAATTCCAATGTGGCTTTAGGCAAGATTATTCTACTTCCCATAACCTTTTGGTTATGGACTATATGCGTACTAGAGCCCTACAAAGTGGACAACCTCCCCTATATGCACTATATATAGATTTTAAAGCAGCATTTGATTCCATTCCCCGAGAAAAACTCTGGCTGAAGCTACAAAAACTCGGTTGCCCAGATGACCTATTATACTACCTTAGACTTTTACATCAGAATACCAAGGTGAAACTAAAATTAGATCACAGAGACCATATGTCGAATGAAGTTGAACAGAATAGAGGGGTTAAACAGGGATGTGTGACTGCCCCCTTAGTATTTAACTTATACGTACACGACATCCCTGCGACTATTGACCTGGTAAAGAACTGCCCACCAAGTATTGGCAAAACCCCCTGCTCTGTGCTTGCATATGCTGATGATTTGGTGATCTTTGATCACACAATCAGTGGCCTACGTAGATCAGCCTTAGCCCTCTGGGATTACTCTAAACAAAATGGGCTCACTATCAATGTTGAGAAAACACACGTGATGAGATACACAAGTAAGAGATCCGCTCGTGTCTCGCTCCGCATCGATAGTGTCGTAATCTCTTATGTGCCGGAATATAAATATCTAGGGATAGAATTTGAACCCAGAGGTGACTATTATATATGTAAACGCAACCGAAAAATAAGAGCAGCACAAGTTACGGCTCTATTTAAAAATTTTACAACTAAACAGGGTGGTTTTACCTTATGGGGTACTCAGCATCTTTATATACAAGTATTGGCGCCCATGATGATATATGGCCTGGAATCCCTGACTAAGATGGACTTAAATTGGTTACAAATCATCGAGGGAAAGTTTTGGAGAAAGATATTGGGACTTCCGGCATGTATCCCTATGTCTCTGCTAAGACTAGAGCTGGGACTAATATCATTAAAAGCACAGATACTAAGGAAGAGAGCCGGGATTTGCCTAAAAATGATGAATGATACGGGCAATGCCCTATTAACGGCATTTGCCCTGAGTAATAATAAAGAACATACCATTAGTGAATTTAAAAAACAAATGGAACAATTGCTCAGTGAAATCTGTTGGAAACAACGTGAAGGGATCTACTCGGAGGCTATGCAGGCTTGCATGGGGAGACGGGTAGAGCTTTGGGACTGGCTTGAGAACTACGAACATCTTCGTAAATTAAAAAGGTATTCATTTGTGCAAAACAGGTTATTTACGTTCAAGAAACCACAGAAATATCTGATGATCTGTCCGTCCTATAGGCTCAGAAGGTTTATATTATTACTGAGAATAGAATACCTCCCCACAATGACGACCAAGGGTGTAATAGATAAGATCCCCAGAGAACAACGCTATTGCCGTCTCTGTAAGAATCAGGAAATCCTCGAGACAGCCAAGCATGTCCTCACTGAATGCCAGGTTATGAACGATGATATAAAATTTTACTTGGGAAAGTATGTGCACAATTGGGAAACCATAGGGAGCATGTTGTTTTGGAACTACTGTGTTAACACTAATAGTATATGTTTGCTAACCGCATTATACTCTATTTGGCTAAGAGTGGAAGACAAACTGGACATCTATATGAGGAAAGTTAGTCTTCGGCTAGACCTGGGTTTCATAGGGAAATGGAGTCTGTTTTAAGGAGGCCAGACCCTACTATTTAATATGTTATGTTTACTGGATTAGAAAGAACATTACATGTATTTTAAATTGTTAATAACATAAGAGACAATGAATGAACTATACCCGAGTATTATCGTACTGTATTGACCTATTTGTAGATTCTTAAAACAATTTTTTTATATTGTTTTGGATAATGTTTAATCTTTTATTGCATTATATTGTATATTTTAGTTTGAATGTTATTAAAATGTATATGTGTAAAGTTTATTATTTAAACTAAAACACATTTAAGATATTATTAATAGTAACGCAGCAACAACACAAAGGAGGTCAAGACACTATTATTTATACACATGGACCCAAGAGGCCAGGAAACACAACACAAGAAAGGAGGGGCCCCTGTTTTGATCTAATTATTTAGTATATAACATAGTCCTTGGAATAACATATGGAACACAAGTCAAAATGTAACTCATATTCAAGTTACCTGTGTACATTGATACGTGGGGATCAGAACAATTCCTCGATTTTAATGATCCCAACCCCTTCTCCTGAAATCTATAAATAGTCTCACAGGGAGCAGAGCATACAACCAACATTCAAACATCCATACCCACATTCGTACCGATACACATAACTAAGATGAAAAACCAACTGTGATTGATAAAATGTAAAAGGAACAATGTCACAAAAAGAAAGAAAATAGTTAATAGGAGGCTAATAGCTTAAATCAGCTCCTTTCATCCAGTATACAATTACAGCAAACACTGTTAGTCATAGACATTCTGCGCCATTACTCTATAAGCTTGTGGCATATGAATCAATATAACACCTGCGTCTCTGTAATTATAAAACAATGCTCGTACACTCAAAGAGACCCTAATCATAGAAGAACAAGGCTAGTTGACTGTTGCCAACTCAAGTTTCAGCCATCATGAAGGTGGTGCCTACATGGTTCACAAAAGGCCTTCTTCAGGGCAAGAGGAGAGCATGGATGTTGGTCATGGGATTGCACAAAGATATCTATAAAAAAAAGAGATGTCAAATAATGTGGACGAGCATTGGTTCAACTACTCAGCCCTCGTGTGAGAAACTGCACTCTCCCCTGCCTGCCACCAATGGTCGTCCACTAGATGACCCCAGATTCATGCTGTTCCGGACCTACCCATTTGTGCACTAAACTGTGTTGCAGGCAAGCCACATGCATGGTCTATTAACCTGCGTCACCCTATTCAGAGCCATATGTCTACTGTGTAAATTGTGTGTGTGTTCCACTAGTCTTTGCCTTCACATGCAGAAGTGTGCTAGACGTTGCCGGCACTTACCTGTGTGCTTGATGGTTTTTCAGATCACACAGCTGGGAGGGCCTCTATCGAGGTCAGCTTGCTTGCTGATAATTGTGGCAAACCCCTGGTCGGGTGCTGCAACAGCACCTGATGGAATTCTAAAGTTGATTTAAAAAGTGAGAAAAGGGGTAGTAAACATGGGGGCAAAGTGAGCGCTGCACCTCAGGTATGGCATAATTGTGAACGCTCACTACACGTTTAGGATTGTGCATGGTCGCCTGTCTACAATAGAACATAATGTGGAAACACACTAATCATCTTGGGTGAGCTATGCAATAAAAGGTCAGAATATTGAAAGTGGTTTTAGAAATGACCGATGTTTAAGAGCAGTGGTGTGCAAAAAGGAAGATTCACAAGAAACAGGAAGGGGGCATCAAGGACCTCATCGAGAGAGGCCTGCGCTCACCTCTGCATGTGCAAGCGGATGCATGTCTCACTCTGTATGATGCTGATCTATGTTAGAGCCCCACTGGCGATTCACGAGCCACCTAGAAATGCATGCAGAAGAGAACGTGTAACTAATGATTTGAGTGCGGAATGACCATGGGATAGAATGTAAAAACACATGGCTATGCAAGGCGGGGGCCAAGGTTGTGGGGCCAAAATCAGGTGGACTAACCCGTTAATAGAACTGGGCAGCAACCGCTCGTGGTAGCTGGATGGCTCTGTTATATTGGAAACAGCTTCCAGGTCTGTGGCAACAACCGGGTGCAAGGAAGACTTCTGGCTTCAGCTGCACTGCAATTCAGGATACCCTGCCGGAGTGTGCCACCTCTGTCGGTCTCTAGCGAGCTGGTGAGAGGGACCGGGCAGGAGTCAATGGCGGCTGGTGCTATCACTAGGCAAGGTTAGGCGCTTGCCTATATGTTGGAAATGTTAGAGTGGCAAAATGCTGCATTAACACTTCCACACTAATTAATGCCTTGCCTGTAGTGATAGTACGGCCCTGCTGTTGGTTCACTGTCTGCAGGCTGGCTGCAGCCCTGCAGCAGCCGCAGACCAGGTGGCGCCGACCGTGAAGGTTGGGACTTCGGGTTGGGGCAGGGTCACGAGTGGGATGGGCGTGGCAGCAGCGCTGGCACCTGCACAATGCACATTAGCATGCCATGAAGCACCACACGTGCCCCCTCGATGAATTGTTGACTCAATGGTATTATATGAATCAGTGAATGCTGCAGTCACGTTACATATCATAACAGTAGTGATAGTGCCAGTCCGGGTGCAACCGCGCGGCGCAGGACAGATGGACCGAGGACAGTACCATGCCAACCATGTAAGTAAAGTAATGGTACCAGTGGTACCAGACTAGTGGTTGCTGAAGCTAGCAGTGACTAGCAGCTCCAGCTGCCAGCGAGACAAGGCCCAGCCCAGTGCCATCATCCATCCCCGGGGCTCCATGGTCAGGCTGCTCGTGCATCACGCGGGCCCGGGGTCTGAGCGGGCGTGAGGCTTCTCTGTGTGGTATGGCGGCAGCCAGCATGGAGCCTGGGCCCTCGGGGAGTGTGGGGGGGAGTAAAGAGAACAATTGTGGTTATGGTTTAATAGTGGTGTTGCACTCATTAGAACAGAGTAGAAGATGGTGCTCTGTGCAAGGGGCTGCACTCTTTGGAAGATCAGGGTCCCGGGAGCAGGCTGCACACTCTGTGGCACAGATATGAAGGGCAGAACGCAGTGTATATCAAGAGTGTGTTAGGGGACTAGTGAAGTCATGGGGGCAGACTGCTCGCTGTGGAGAAGGTGTTAACGACGTCTGCATGCACATTGCAGGTGTGAGGGGCACTGCCGACTGCACTTGTGAATGCGCACTGCACAATGTAGCTGTGGGATGTTTTTACCCATGCATCCAAGCCCTACCATAAAACTGTGCAGTACTGGCATGGAAAACATCATGATGGCCAGAACTCCCCAGAGAGTGCACAGGGAAAACAAGAATAGGCTGCCACCCATTTTCGCCTATGTTGTGAGCACAGGAGGGCACTGCCTAAACCACCATTGGGCTACACACACAGTAGCCTGAAACCATTGGGAATGGCAATGCTGATTGCCAAAAAGCAACTCAGAACTGTGGGGAATTAATTTTCTTAATCCCAAAAATGGTTGCAATACCGGTACTCACCACTATCAGAAAGCCGGCGTTTTAAAACCACCAGACTTTTGTGAAAAACTGATCAAATGAAACAAAACCAGGCCAAGGAAAGACTTGCTAAGAGGTGGAAGAATGTAAAACTATATTCTGAAATGACTTGAAGGAAGTAATTATTTAATGTATAGGTAAAAATTGTCAGTTTGATTTGAATGTAGAAAACTGGGAACAAAAAGTGACATTTAGCTGAAACCTGGCTTAATGAAACTGGATTCTGCCTGACAACTACCCCCGACAGGAGTTGAAACCTGCTCAGCCACTCTTCCCAGGCCTAGCTGCATCCTGCTGCCCCTTGCCAAAAAGAGTTGACACCTCTCTGATTGAATTAAGGGAGGCGACCTGGGAACTGGAAGGGACAGAACAATGCAACTTCCTTGACTCAGGCAAATGTTATATTGGGGGTGTCGTAAAATAGCTTCCTCTTGGGAGAAACTGGGGGGGCAGCTGTGCCTCTGTGAACAAGCTGGCTTGGGGGAAGTGGATAAACCACCATGTGATTTGGGAAGCCACACCCCTTTTTGACCAGAGCATAATTTTAAAAAGATAGATAACTCATAGTGCGGACTTGTCAGAATTATATAAGTAATATCATTATTTTTGTGATTTTTCTGTGCACGTTTTAAGAGGTGTTAGGACCCTGTGGTGTATTCTGGGGGGTTGCTAGCGGAAAATAGGGTCTTACTCCAAATGTCTGCATGTTAAAAATCTGACACTTCATCAATTAATGTCCATACTCCTTGTGCACATTTGTGTAATTTTGGGTACATGTCCGATATTGCAAAACCAGTAAAAAAGCGCAAAATGTTGTCATTTTTTAATGCAAGCCCCCAGGAAGATCAGAGGCGGACAAGCATGGACCATAAGGAATATATAATATGTACATGTAATGTCAACCACTTGTGTACCTGGGAAATATGTATTTGGATCAGATATAGATTTGTGGGCAAATTGACCAGGGGAGGATCCTCTGACCCATAAACAGACCTCATCATGATGACAATCCATTTCCTTCCCCCAATCATGGGAGAGGGGAGAACTGGGCCAATGACAAGTAGAGAGGGGCAGGCTTAGCTAGGCCCAGGCACACACCCATTTTCAAAACACATAAAAAGAGACTGCTGGGACAGGTAGAGACATTCAATTCCATTTGCTGCGGAGCATGCTGACCGACGACTTCACATCCAGAGATCCAGACTTCAAATCCATCAATCTCCAGAACCTGTAGCAGAAATTAACTCCAGAATTTGTAGCAGAGAGGCCTGAATCCACCAGCTGAATCCTCTTCAGCAGACCTCAAAACCAACCAAACTATTCAACAGCCAGGCGAGCTGTTTGAATTTTTGCCAAGAATTTTTTCAAGAACCTGTAGCAGTCTTCAGAAAGCAGTGCTGTATCCGGAACCCGAGAGAACCACAAAACAGACCGTTGTGAGCAGATCCGGTGCGTGACAGACCCAGAGAGCAGAGCTGACCCAGATAGCCGGGACTTCAGAACCACCCGCCGGAAGTCCCGTCCAACCTGACCAGACCGTGACGAGGCCTATTTCAAATTGATATTGTGAGTACCTAGAAGAACTGTGCAGAACCAATCTCTTAGTTGAAATAATCTAATCCAAGCTATTTTAACATAAGTAGAACTGCCTCCTAGAAATCGTGCCATCTGTCATTTTTAAAGCTGCACAACTGTCACCTGTCAATTCTGCAGCTGCAAGCTGTCACCTGTCATTTTGAGTTTTACTTTAAATCTGAAAATCTACCTTTATTAAATCGTCTGTATCTCTTGAACCGTTTGGGCTAGGAACGAAATTTAACTTCCATCTGAAAGCGTAGAAACTAGGCATTCCAACAAACCTAGAACTGACTTCCTACTCCCTATCCCTTTCCCATAATCGCGAGACACGCACTCACGAAATTTACTGCGATTTGCGATTTGGCCCGATTTCTTCATCTGTAGAAATCAGCAGTTTGTTGCTTCTCTTTGTTAAAATCCGTTTGCAACCTGGTAATAACTCGTAGGGCATTGCTAAAGTGAGCCTGAACTAATACCAACAAGCATCTCTCACTCACCCTGAACCTCTAGAGGGAATTAAAAGCAATTTTAGCACCTTTTCACTTCCTGGCAAACCACATTAAAGTAATTCGCCTGTGTTTAAAACTCATCCCCGTTTTCCCTAAGCTTGCTGGGAGAACTGGAACTGTGTATTGCATTATAAAGTGTGATTTGTTCGGATTCTTGAAGACTGTGTGCTCTCCTTACATTTCTTGTATTGCATAGGGGGGAATGAATTGTCAAAAGAAAAAGTGATCATATTACCTTTTGCTAAAATCATAACAAGTTATTTATGTACTGCATTTTATTCCACCTTGCATTTCCTTGAAACCATCAAGCATTTTCAGCTACCTCATCCTCTACACTACTCCTGAGTAACCAAATCAGTGTACCCCTGTAACATTATCCATTGTTGATCACTGTCATATTCTGAAGTGTGATATTAGTTATCAATTTATTATAAAGTGTGATAGATATATATTGTTGAATTGTCCAAATAAACCTTTTAATTTGCAAAACAAACCTACTTCTTGGCTCAGTGGGGTCAGGGGGATTCTAAGAGGGGGGTGTTATACAAGGGTTGTCATCCAGAGTACTGAACTGGATATAAAAATACATCAATAAGGGTTTTCCTCAGCATCCCAGATTAGGCATTGACTTAGCTGTAGTGTTGATTGAATATCGCTTACATAGCAGAAGTGTGAGAAAGTGCACTGGAGTCTGTGTGGCTCAGGTGTGGTGGGTCAGACTGCGCGCTATACCATAGTTGCTAGAAAAATTGGTACTCTCTAGAGCAGGTGGGAGGGCAGTGTGTACTGCGTGCTGCACAGTGGTATAAGGGGCAATCTGCATTCCGAGGAGCAGGTGTGAGGGTCAGAGTGTCACATTTAATGCAGGTATGAGGGGCAGATTATACTTTGTAGAGCAGTTGTAGGCAAGACAGGCTACACTCTGTGTAGCAGATGTAAGGGGTCAACTGCACTCTGCAGGGCCGATGTGAGCATTAGGCTTAAGACCATGGTAGGCATGAAGGAAGACTGCACTCTATAGCAAATGTGTAAGAGTAGACTGCACTCTGTACAACCGGTTTAGGGGATAAACAATACTTGTAGTGTGGGTGTAGGGGTAGACTGCACCCTGCACAACAGGTTTTGGGCTAGACTGCACATTGTAGCTCAGGTGTGAGGCCCATAGAGTGGGCAGACTGCACTCTGTAGAGTAGGTGTGAGTGCAGACGACTGGAAGAGCGAGTGTGAGAGGCACATGTACACTGAAAAGCGGATTTGAGTGGTAGACTACTCTTTAGAGCAGGTTTGGGGACATGCTGCACTCTGTAGTGTAGATGTGGGGGCAGATGCACTATGAAGAACAGGTGTGAGTGGTAGACTGCACTCTGTAGAGCAAGTGAGTGTGACACTTTGAACTGTAAAGCGGATGTGGGGGTCAACTGCACTCTTTAGAGCAGGTGTGAGGGTGGACTGCCACCTGCAGAGCATGGGGGAGGGGTAGACTGTACTTTGTAGAGCAGTTTTTGGAACACATTGCACTCTGTAGAGTAAGTATGTAGGCAGACTGCACACCAATGATCTCTGCCTTAATGCCAGTAAGACTGAGATTCTCCTCATCGGCACACCTGCACCCTCCTTTCCTGTCACTCTCTGGCCGTCCTCTCTTGGCCCTCTTCCTGCTCCCACCTGTGAGGCTAAAAACCTTGCAGTCATCTGCGACTCCAAACTCTCCTTCTCTCCTCACATCTCCGACATTTCTAAGAAGTCGCACTACCAGCTGCACCTCCTCAGAGGTATATTTATTTTCCTCTCCTTCCACCAAAAGCTCACTGTCTCCAGAGCTCTGGTTCTCTCTAGGCCGGACTATTGCAAAAGCCTCTTTCTAAATCTGCCTGCTTCTACTCTCTGCCAGAACAGGACTTGTCCTTGGCCTCAAGCACAGGGATCGTATCTCGCCAGGACTGAAATCTCTGCACTGGCTCCCAGTGGCTGTGAGGATTAAGTTCAAAACCTTCTGCATTGTCCACTAGGCTTTCTGGGGCTTGGGGCCTCCATACCTTCAACTTTCTCTTCCTAAATATCTTCCTTCTTGAGCTCTTCGCTCATCCACCTCCATCACCCTCATGGTCAGTTGCTTCTCCAAGCAACGAGTTGGCGGTAGATCTCTTTCTTCAGCTGGGGCCTCCCTCTGGAAGAGCCTCCCTGATGCCCTGAAACTTGAGGAGAGTCATCTCCGGTTCCAGAAGCACCTCAAAACCTTTCTCTTTGCTTCTGCTTTTTCTCCTCCTCTCCCTGCTGACTTCCTGGCTGAAACTGAAACTGCACTGGTTACCTGACCACCCTCTGATCTCGGGCCCAGGTCCCCTCCTCCGCCAGTCTCACACCTGCACTGCCTTCCTGGCAACCGCCCGCACTTGGGGACTGTTTTCTGTATCCCTACAGTCTCTCTACCAGCACTTGACACCCGATGCCTGCACTTACCCTTCCACTTGCCACCTGCCACCTGCTGGCTTTACTTTACTTATTGTTATTTATTCTATTATATCATGTACTGCACTGTCCCTTCCTCCTCCCCCCCGCACTTCCCCCTTACCATGCACTTGCACGATCTGAATGACACCTTGCCTGGTAGGATCGTTGTCTGTCTTCCCTCTGTTCCCCCGTCCTTGCCTTGTCACGCCTTGAAACACTTGTGTATAGGCACGTTATACATGCCATATCATATCATATCATACCATAAAATATGTCTGAGGGATACCCTGCACTTTGTACTGCAGATGTGAGGGGCAAGCTGACTTTTGTGTAGCAGAGTTGGATGACACACTACACTACAGATTTCCAAACTAGCCCCTTCTTGTTTCCTCATTCTGGCGACATGCAGGTAATGGGTTTATGGTAATCGGTAAAAAAATGAGGATGGTTGGCTGAACACAGTTAGGATATGGAGTGGGGGTGGGGGGAAGGTGCCAATCTGACAGTTTGCCTAGTGTGGCAAAATTCCTTGCACCGGCCCTGGTCAATGGGTTGCCATGGCAACCTTGGTCGCGTGTCAGTGGACCATGTGGTCACCAGGCTGAGGCCAAGAGATGGGGCAACACAGTATGTCATTTTTAATTGGTATACGTTTACCTGTAAAGCTCCCAATTGAGCTTGTGGAACAAACCCAAGCAGCTATGGGGGACCCACAGAGGCGGAAAGATTAATCCTAGAGACTGCTAAATAATTGCCAATCATCTGCAATGTCTTGTATCTTATGTGGACATTAGGTTCACAATGTACCTAGCCCAAGGTGCCAGTCATAAAATGTCACCTCATAAGGTAATGAGAGCTGCCCATAGGATATAGTAATGCTGGACAGCGACAATGATGTGCACCTCAGTGGTATTAAGGGACTAAGACAACCATTGTATAATAGTTGTTATTTTTCCAAATGTGCTCGATTTATTGACTTCTGAGGGATGAACAATGTTGTCTCAGGATTCGCAGCTGCAAAGTGCAGTCTCATGTCAGACACAAGCGCTTTACTCGTGAGCTATCAATCCACATAGCTGTTTTCTTAATTCAGTGTGTGAGATTGTATAATTGAGCTTTGAATGGACTTCATACCATAGTGACTTCCATTAAAATGAGTTATATTTGATATAAGATCTCAAATTGGTTTCATTATACAGGTACCTGTTAAGAATAATATTCTCTGTTCTGTCGTTCATTTTCAAATGTATATTCTCGTGTGAGCGACTAAGTGTTCTAAACATCAAAATGTACGTGTGTGTTTTAAAACATACACTGTTTTTCTAAATGCCTATTATAAAGCAATAAATAATGAAATACAAAAGTACATTTCGTTTTATTTCAGTTGAATTGTTCTAACCAAAATATGACTAACTGCTTCACTTTTGGTACCACTGAAACACCTTTTTCTTTTGATGTTGCAGGACTGATTTACAAAAGCATTTTACAGTGGTACACGCCCATTGAAAATCATGCCCTTAGTGTTTTCTTTTTTTTTTTTTTTTTTTTTAGAAAACTCCTCTTTGTATAAACCTTGGTAACATTCTTACGATAGTCTCCTGAATTGAAATTAAGTGTGAGTGGGAAAACCCCTACGGTTTGTTCTCAGTGTGTAAAGTGGAGAAGCATGTCAAGGTAACCTTTTGGGAACACAGGCTCCTTGTGTTTATTTGGTGTTCTGGGCGCCATCTTGTATTGTGCTTCTTGTTTGCCATGGGACATAATGTGATGTTGCGCTAGCGTCTCAGATAAGTGGTCTTCCATTTTGCGCTTCCTGCCAACAATGCATTCCTTGTTCTAAGTGACTCTGAAAAGGAGATCAGGCGGGCGACGGTATTGGGTTATTAAGAAAGGCAGGTGCGTTAACCAGTGATGCTGAAGAGCACAGCTCGCAAGCACCCATTAGTTATGTGCCGCTGTGGATTCTTCTGTGTTGGGGTGGGATACGCTTCGCAGGTTTGCTGTAAGGTTGGTCTTAGGACTGAGGCAGTTGGAACGCTATATAGAACATTAAATATCCTTGAACTTTACATTACACATATTTTCTTTGCTAGTCATACTCACAACATTGTTTAACATGGCTGAAGGTATTTCATATATATGTAGCCTTTTTTATAATTACAAATGTATTATCAAAAGGCATCAGTATATTCCAATTTCTATATGCCTATCATATCAATTCACTTTTCTGGCTGAGGACTATGTTTATTTCGTCACTCTTAGTAAGTATTCGCATTGCACATTTCTGATTATGTGGTGAGAAGAGCGACCCTCTTAGAGTACAGCTTAATTGTATTCTCGCTCTGTATGTTGAACCTTACATGATTCGAACCATGTGATGTTTACTTATGAAAAAAAAACATTAATCTTATAGTATGGCTGCAACTTTTTTCCTGTACCCTATGTCCAACATATATCTTATCATAAAACAATGGACCTAATGTGTAACTTTATTATTGTCCCTAACCTGAGATTGACACCTGAATGGTGTAAATTCAGTAAATACATAAACATTTAAGCCAATATTATTTTAGATACACATATTTTGTCCTGAAAATGCAATTCTCTGAGCCTTTATACATCGGATTGAACTTTCACCATATTACATGTATTTCAATTTGAACAATGTGTCGACCTTTTCAAATACACACACACACACACACATAGATGAGTAGCAACCATTTGCCAATGTTCACGTGTGTCTGAAGTATATAAACAATGCTCATTTAGAATGCATGACGTTAAAGACATGATCCATCACACTTAACCTTAATTCAGTCACAGAAAATGAAATTGTTCTGTTATAACACGTTTCTTTTCAATAAATACATAAACATATGCGGAAATGATGAGCGAGGGGGTTTACATTTGCAGGAAGGATTGGGGATTGTCCCACGTAAACTACAGCAATAAAGCACCCCACCTCCATGACATCATAGCCCCTCACACCCTAAATTTCTTTTCCTTTATTTAGCAGACTTTTATTATGTTTCCCCTTTTCACTTTTGGCTAAAGTCAATGCGGGCTAAAGGATGCATGTGCAGACATTTAGGACTGTAGGCTCCACCCCCTATGGCATTAGTGGGGAATGTCCGCAGACATAAGTCTGGTGGAAATGACTAGTCAAAAGTGGAATGAAGAATGGACAGTTGTGATACAGTGGAAATCATCTCAGGGTGAAGGACCTACACCCCTCAGCTGATAAAGTAGGACCAGAAGAACTCCACCAAGAGAGATCCCAGACCTCTGTCAGGTTACCTTTCACCGGAAGTAGATTGGTAAATGGCACTTCTGTTCATAGACATTGTAGTAGGACTTGTATCATCGATGATTGGGTCCATTCATTGGCGGGAGTGTGCATAAACATGGCAGAATGGCTAGATTGAGGTTTTCACGAACCTTGGGGGGGTCAGGTGACTGTTTGTCTATAAAGATGATAGGTCTGCAAGGCAGGCCAGTTTATTAGATGGGTTTTGTTATGGACAGGGTGCTGTGTATATTCACTTGCAAGTGAATTAATAAATCACCTCTGGCTGCCATCAACCTAAATTGATTTGTGAATCTTATTTTCTCGACCAGTTCCAAGACTGAATTTAATTCAGTGTTTTCACTGTTTGTAAGAAAAATCTATTTGGCCACTCCCTGATGTAATTGAAGTTCTCTATCTACATGGTTAATCAGGTTTGTGCCATTATATAAGCCAAGAAATTTTAGTCGTGTTCTTTGTACCAAAAACCTAAAGTGGAAGTCTAAGATCCTGGTTTCTTATGGCCAAAATGTGTTAATTAATTTGTTTTTTGAAGATCTAGTGGTACCACTGTTATCCAATTAGGAGATTGGTGTTTCTTTGAACTTGCGGAAATATTGGCCAGCTTTTTTGTGGATTGCTGATAAAGACAGTCATGTGCAACACCTTAGTGAAATAACTGGTTGGACTCCACCCATTCGTCGTTCAATGGTCCCGCTCAAGAAATAGTTGTCCTTTTTTGTTATTCCCCACACCGTGAACTTATTATTGTCTGCCTGCAGGAGGTCGGGAAGTGCAGGAGGTTTGGAGGCCCTAACAAATTTGAAAATGGAGGAACCATTCAGTGGCCTTTACCTCTGTCCCAGGCTGCTCTAACTTGGCCCCTTCGTCTGTCTGCTAAACTTGAGAGAGTCCCTGGTAATTAGCACCCTGGTGTGAATGTGGCTTTGTTATGTCAGGACGAGATTTAAAGCTCGACTCCCAGGGTACCACATGGGGATGGTTTCTGTCCGTTGAATAACGTCTCAACTGGGAGGGATCAAAGAAGCAGCTTCCTGGATCTGGTTTTATGTTGTTGTGGACTCACCCATACTAGCAGCTAATACACACCAGCCCTGTTAGGACGACAGAACTGCTCACCAAGCTGGCATAGTATGACATCCATGTGCTTTGGCTTTTTTGATCCTAGTAGCAACCATGCTATAACTAGACATGGCTTATATTTACATGTTAATATCACACAAAGCATTACTGTGTGTTCGATCAGAGGTGCAGATTATTTTTTAAAACACTGATTTTTAGGCTAGAAATGTGTGTTCCAGCAGCTGCCAGAAATGTATATTTGACCTTTGAGCCTGGGCAGCTTTCAATGCAGCACAGTTGCTGGAGATATTAGGATATGGTCATGATTCGGGCATTAATCATTTTAAAAGGGAGGTCTGGTTAGCATTAACATTTCCTGTATCATGTTATTTCTAAATATCACAAAAGCCAAGGCTTTAATTACCTCACAGATTACATTCTGTCACCCTTGTTTCAACTTCTTTCCCTTAACATTCCTACTTGCTATCTTAGAAGCCCTTCTGAAAGCCTTAATTGACACCCCTCTTTTTATTTTATTAACCCTTGACATGTAATCTTCCTCCTAACATAGAAATAAATAAAACACAATGTGAAACTCCTTTAGGAACACAAATCTGACTGAGTTGTTGCTGGTGTCTCCCATTCTATGGAGGAAAAAGGTAGGCCCTTATATAGGACTGGGTACTGCCCCATCACAGATCAAGAGCAACATGCTAATCCTGGTTATGGCAGTATTGTGCCCTCTTTGATCATGGGCTGGTACAGGGGGAGGCTTACGGTTAATGTAACCCACACACATTTCACTCACCCCAGTTGCATCATCTGGCATCCAAGGTTTCCACCCTCGCTTTTGAACTTTATCCCTGTCCCGCACCTCGCATTACAAATCATGCCATTTTAAAGTACCGACAGGGGTCGGGGGTGCATTTTTTTAGATCTTTATGGTTGTCTGGTTTTTGGTTGGTGTGCGGTGGCCTGGGGTCAGGTGGTATCTTGGAAGTCAGGGGTCTTGGGACTCGGACAGTTGCAGGGGCTATAACTCATAGTTGGCTGGGTGGGGGTCAGGTGTTTGCTCTGGCCTGGTTGTGATAACACATGCAGTGAGGTGCCTAGCACCATCTCATGACCATGCAGGACACATTAATTCCTGGGATAAACCGTATTGTCAAAAGTTGTAGAACAAAGGAGGGGTTCTGTAGAAAGTTGCAGCACACATCTCTCTTTCATCAGTGCTTTGGCCTATTCAGGTTTATTCATCAGGTTTGCAGCCTATGTCTACCGCGTTGTTATGCAGGCCCAATGTTTATGCCACAGCTACAAAATTGCCCCTGTTTATATGTGTGCCCTAAGTTTAAACATCACAGTTTATGTAATATGATGGCTGTGCAGGGTCTCTTAGCATATCACAGGTGTCTTGATGGGATTCTCCTCAAACTAAAGCACCTTCCCAACATTTCCCCCTTTCATTACTTATACAGTAACAAACTCCCCTGTATGCATGCATTCATTCTCCTTTTCACTGCTACTTCATATGGTGCACTTCACTTTATTGGCATCAAGTTCCTACATACTGACCGCAAACGCTCTCCTGTTTGCGCATATTCTTTGGTTGTGCATGTCATATACATGCATCCCCCATCTCCTGCTAGATCAAGCCATACTTCCTTATAATTTTCAGGGTTAGGGGGTGGGACAATGATGGTGTGGTAGAAGAGGTCCACTTCGTCTCCATAGGGGATAAAGATCATTCAAGGAATGGCATGGTCTGTTTGTATTTGAGTATCCATTGCATTGTGAGGTGCTTTTGGAGCCCCAATTGAAATCATGATCATTGCGCTAGTAGGCACTGCTTTGGCACAACACCAGAGTCCCATTTTGCAGGTGCAGAAGATGACCAAGATGAACACAATGACTCCTAGCCAGGATGGATCCCAATTGAAGGCGATGTCAAACCAATCTTCTCCTTGCATACCATCTTCGTTTTTCATGCGCACTCCCAGAATGTATACTGCCACTATTATGTGAGACACCGATCCATTCTCTGCATCTTCGGGAGGCATGAACGTGCAACATGAATCTTCGATTTTTCAGCACACACCTCCTTCCATTGACATCAGCATATGGAGGACGTAGCGGTTTTACATCGTCACCCACCTATCCAGTGCTCTTCTGGGATGACTAGTAGCGCTGAGTGTAGCGTGGCCAGTGAACAAAAGCCCCTACATGATGGTGGGAGGTGCAAGTATGCTTGTTGGCCACAAACCCAGTAGTAATCCATCACAGCTGCTGTGCACCTCTTCAGGTCTGGGATCAGGAGGGTCCTGTTGCATTTCTCATCCGAACCGATGAAGATAGTTCCTTCACTGTGGAAACAAAGTTCATATGTGTCTTCTCAATGCACTTTCACTGGTTTCTCTATTGCTGCAATCCAGGTCAGTTTCAAAATGTTCTCTGTCCAAATTTGTGCACAGGCTGCACACACTCAGGCCGGGAGTTCCTCCTTGTATCCTAATAGTCCTTTCGCCAAACAAGTAAGTGTGGTTTCTTGCCACTTGCTGTTTGTATATTTTAGTCCTTCAATGACTATGTGCGGCTGCTGCAGGCAGTCGATGTCTCTCAGGTTTTTGTCACGTTGCAGAGAATATGCATCTATGAGCTCTAGTTGTACTCTGTGTTCCTGGATGGTACCTCTAATTCAACCAGGCACTGTTCCTCTATAAGTGGTATTTCCTGTGGTACTAATACCTTAGATGCCCCTGACGCATGTGGGGTTAGTGAACAAATGTAGGAAGTCCCACTTGCTGTCTGCCTCCTTACCACACTCATGTCAGTGTACCAGATGTTTGACATTTCTGATGCACAACATCCTCGATGGTATTGAGGCCAAGCCCGTGGTAGGTGTCGTATTTCACCCTTCATGCTTGACGTTTCCTTCTTTTATGTAATTCTAAGGATTTTCTAACACTTCCACTACCAGTGTTATCCGAGGGTTTCCATTATGCAAAATACTAATGAATGGAAAAAGATATTCTAATATCACGCTAACTTTCTCACTAACATAGGCAGGTGTGCTTGTATTGCTGTTATTATGCTTATTAGTGGTGCTATACATATTTACAGTTCGGTTGGTGGTGTTTGTGAATGGGCTTTCCACAAATGTGCCCCCCCTTTATATGCGCTTCCCATATAAAAGAAGCACCCCAGTAAATTTCTAGAGCAAAAATCAAAATGGCAAACAGAACATAGCGGAGGTGGTTGAAAGAGAGAGAAAGAGGGAGAGAGACAGTTTTATACATTTTTTACTTAATAACGTGCTTGTGTTATATATCTATATTATATATTTGACAATATTTATCAGTTGTTTACTTTACTATAGGAGGTGGCAAAATTGATAACTGGAACTGAGGTGGGAGAGCAGGGCCATGGGGATGCACTCAAAGTTGTTGTGTGCTGGATGGGGGTGCTGTATGTATGTCTGACAGATGTAACCAATAGCAGAGCCCCTTTACTTTTACAGCAAGAGGGGTTGAGAAAATGACCTTGTATGGGCCGTGTAATCTTGGGTTGTTCCACATCTGGACAAAACTACACACATAGCTCATTTAACCAGGCAGGAGTGGTTGTGTAGGGTGGGACCTAGCCACTGCTGTGTGTTTGGTATCTGTTATGTCTTCTGACCGGGGTGGTACAATTTGTCGTGAGATGCATTTAGTGGCATGTGTCAGGGTTGCTGGATACTCTTTGAATTCCTGCATGGAATGGTTGGAGTGCATGGAACGGTTGGAGAGCACTCAATCACAACTACCTAATGTAAACCACCATATCACATCTCCACGCTTACTCTCTCCTATACACCACCATTTAACTAGAACACAGCGATACTATGACACATTTGGTATAGCTGTTCTTATACCATCACTTGCGTCATACTCCCCATCATCCTAATTAAACACAGCTGGCTACACACCCGCCAGCCTACGTGTTCTCCTCAGGCCTAACACTGCCAGAATCGGTCTGGAGAACAACCTGCCAGATGAACACATACTCATGATCTCCCAACCACCACACCTACTACTAAGAAGCAGCTATCATACGAATGCCACACCTGCTGCACACATATCCGGTGTTCACACGCACCTTATGTCTCTCTCTCTCTCTCTCTCTCTCTCTATCTCTCTCTCTCTCTCCTGACTTGAACTATGGTTCCCGAGGGCGTTCAACCTACCAGCGACTTGAGATCATACCAATGGTACATAAGGCGCTATAAAAATGCAAAGTAACATAACATAACATAACCTAGGACCACTGCTGCCTTAGGGACATCTGATGCTCTCCTGACAGGGGACATAGGAGTGTGTATGCACCAGCCAGTTACCAACTCATGCGGTGATTGATGGTGATCCTTACTAGGCTGTGTGCAAAAACTGAAAAGGTCCAAGGGGAAGCAGTGTACCCAGTTATTTTTCAATGTGGAGCAGAGCTTAGAGAGTTTGCCTTTGAGCAAACCGTTGATGTGTTCCCCTTCACCATTGGCTTGGGGGTGGTAAATTTAACACATCCAGTGCTTAATGCTAAGTAGTGCTGTGATCTCTTTAAAGAGTTCTTTGAAAAGAAAAAAAAAAGTGCCGTTATCAGACCATAACACATCGCATACACCCCATCGGGAGAGAAAACTTCATGGCTAAGGAATTTAGCTTCACATTTGGCATCCGGGTGTGCACAAGGGCCTGCCTCGACCCACCGTGAGAATGGGCAAACTACAACAACCAAGTAAAAAAAGAAGGTCAGGCGCGCACTTTATTTCCCAGTCAAAAATTATTGATGCAAATAGTAACTGGTAAAATCCCAACAATATGCAATAGTAACAGGGTTGAATCCCAGGATGCAATAGTAACAGGGTTGAATTCCATGTGCTGCTGTTCAATTCCTCTGTTGCTTTTCTCCTCCAAGTACTTTCTTGTCTCAAACAATCTTCATGGAGGCCGTGTACCTTTTCAGGTGTTGCTAATTAGTTTTCAATTACAGTCTCTAGGGATTCTGGTATCTGTAGTGATGACACAGTTCAGTCATTCCAGATGGCCAGGAATCAACACCCCTCCAAACACACAATTCTTACCCATGATTGGGGCAGAGGGAAAACCATCATTATGGTCCTCCACAGTGGGGCATGGTAACACCCGTGCTGCTGCCTCTAGAGCCTGGAACTCACGTAGAGAAATGAAAAAGAAGGTCAGGCGTGCATTCTAGTTCCCAGTCAAAAATTCTTGATGCAAATAGTAACTGGGTTAAATCACGACAATTTGCAATAGTAACAGGGTGGTTCCCATGGTTCAATAGTAACAGGGTTGAATCCTATGTGCTGCTGTTCAATTCCTCGGTTGCTTTTCTCCTCCAAGTACTTTCTTGTCTCAAACAATCTTCAGGGAGGTTGTGTACCTTTTCAGGTGTTGATAATTCGTTTTCAATTACAGTCTCTAAGGATTGTGGTATATGTAGTGATGACAGTTCAGTCATTTCAGATGGCCAGGAACCAAAACCCCTCCAAACACACAATTCTTACTCATGATTGGAGGAGTGAGGAAAACCATCATTATGGTCCTCCACAGTGGGGCATGGTAACCCTGGTGCTGCTGTCTCTAGAGCCCGAAACTCACGTAGAGAAATGAAAAAAGAAGGTCAGACTCGCACTCTAATTCCCAGCAAAAAATTCTTGATGCAAATAGTAACTGGGTTAAATCCCAACAATATGCAATAGTAACAGGGTTGAATCCCATGATGCAATAGTAACAGGGTTGAATCCCACGTGCTGCTGTTCAATTCCTCTGTTGCTTTTCTCCTCCAAGTACATTCTTGTCTCAAACAATCTTCAGGGAGGCTGTGTACCCTTTCGGTTGTTGCTAATTAAGTTTCAATTACAGTTTCTAAGGATTCTGGTATCTGTAGTGATGACACAGTTCAGTCATTTCAACCAAGTACCATGACCCATTGCATCTTTCTCCCATGTCAGCATAGTCTAATCTGTAGCTCGTGGAATGGCACAGTAGGGCGGGGCAAGGTGCCTCGTATTGTACAGAGCATCATGCCTGTGCTGAAACTGTGATACCTTGTGTAATGTACAATCATGTTTGGGAGGTGCTCCTGAAGATTGTGGAAAAACCAATCCTCCTGTTTATCTGCTGCGATGAGTTGTTTCGAGCTGTGGACGGGAAGATGAAGTTGGTGAAAAGGTATTGCTAGCAACAAATATGGCATTACTGCTTTACCAGAGCTTTCCTGGTGCCATAACAGATCTGTTGACGATTGTTTACACCCTCTTTTGGATCACATTTCCTTTTCCTCACTTTGCGCTTTGCTTTGCAGTTTGATGAGCTGTGCAACAAGCAATGCTGTATACAGTATTTCTTGATGACTGTGTGTTGGTGTCGTTGGGATATAGTAGGAAATTAACGGGGACAGGAAGATATGCTGCCATTTTGGCTGAAGAATCCACCGTGGCATTTCCCAATTAGATTTTGGGCCTCATTACGACCCAGGCGGTAAGTTACCGCCTGGGTCATACCTTTACCACCATGGCGTAAACTATGTTTACGCCATGGTGGTTGGCGGACTTACCGCCCCATTCCGAGGTGAGTGGGGCGGTAAGTCCCCATTAACCCATTTACTCTTCCCCATTCCCATTTTTGCCCCATAGGGCATAATGGGAGTGGGGAAGGCGTTAATTACGCCACCATAAATTACGGTGGCGTAATTAACAACAAGGTCCCTTAGCGCCATGGATTTTAACACCCATGGTGTTAAAACCTCCATGGCGCTAAGGGACCTCATTCCGAGGTGAGTGGGGCGGTAAGTCCCCATTAACCCATTTACTCTTCCCCATTCCCATTTTTTCGACCAGTTCCAAGACTGAATTTAATTCAGTGTTTTCACTGTTTGTAAGAAAAATCTATTTGGCCACTCCCTGATGTAATTGAAGTTCTCTATCTACATGGTTAATCAGGTTTGTGCCATTATATAAGCCAAGAAATTTTAGTCGTGTTCTTTGTACCAAAAACCTAAAGTGGAAGTCTAAGATCCTGGTTTCTTATGGCCAAAATGTGTTAATTAATTTGTTTTTTGAAGATCTAGTGGTACCGGTAACACTGTTATCCAATTAGGAGATTGGTGTTTCTTTGAACTTGCGGAAATATTGCCCAGCTTTTTTGTGGATTGCTGATAAAGACAGTCATGTGCAACACCTTAGTGAAATAACTGGTTGGACTCCACCCATTCGTCGTTCAATGGTCCCGCTCAAGAAATAGTTGTCCTTTTTTGTTATGCCCCACACCGTGAACTTATTATTGTCTGCCTGCAGGAGGTCGGGAAGTGCAGGAGGTTTGGAGGCCCTAACAAATTTGAAAATGGAGGAACCATTCAGTGGCCTTTACCTCTGTCCCAGGCTGCTCTAACTTGGCCCCTTCGTCTGTCTGCTAAACTTGAGAGAGTCCCTGGTAATTAGCACCCTGGTGTGAATGTGGCTTTGTTATGTCAGGACGAGATTTAAAGCTCTACTCCCAGGGTACCACATGGGGATGGTTTCTGTCCGTTGAATAACGTCTCAACTGGGAGGGATCAAAGAAGCAGCTTCCTGGATCTGGTTTTATGTTGTTGTGGACTCACCCATACTAGCAGCTAATACACACCAGCCCTGTTAGGACGACAGAACTGCTCACCAAGCTGGCATAGTATGACATCCATGTGCTTTGGCTTTTTTGATCCTAGTAGCAACCATGCTATAACTAGACATGGCTTATATTTACATGTTAATATCACACAAAGCATTACTGTGTGTTCGATCAGAGGTGCAGATTATTTTTTAAAACACTGATTTTTAGGCTAGAAATGTGTGTTCCAGCAGCTGCCAGAAATGTATATTTGACCTTTGAGCCTGGGCAGCTTTCAATGCAGCACAGTTGCTGGAGATATTAGGATATGGTCATGATTCGGGCATTAATCATTTTAAAAGGGAGGTCTGGTTAGCATTAACATTTCCTGTATCATGGTATTTCTAAATATCACAAAAGCCAAGGCTTTAATTACCTCACAGATTACATTCTGTCACCCTTGTTTCAACTTCTTTCCCTTAACATTCCTACTTGCTATCTTAGAAGCCCTTCTGAAAGCCTTAATTGACACCCCTCTTTTTATTTTATTAACCCTTGACATGTAATCTTCCTCCTAACATAGAAATAAATAAAACACAATGTGAAACTCCTTTAGGAACACAAATCTGACTGAGTTGTTGCTGGTGTCTCCCATTCTATGGAGGAAAAAGGTAGGCCCTTATATAGGACTGGGTACTGCCCCATCACAGATCAAGAGCAACATGCTAATCCTGGTTATGGCAGTATTGTGCCCTCTTTGATCATGGGCTGGTACAGGGGGAGGCTTACGGTTAATGTAACCCACACACATTTCACTCACCCCAGTTGCATCATCTGGCATCCAAGGTTTCCACCCTCGCTTTTGAACTTTATCCCTGTCCCGCACCTCGCATTACAAATCATGCCATTTTAAAGTACCGACAGGGGTCGGGGGTGCATTTTTTTAGATCTTTATGGTTGTCTGGTTTTTGGTTGGTGTGCGGTGGCCTGGGGTCAGGTGGTATCTTGGAAGTCAGGGGTCTTGGGACTCGGACAGTTGCAGGGGCTATAACTCATAGTTGGCTGGGTGGGGGTCAGGTGTTTGCTCTGGCCTGGTTGTGATAACACATGCAGTGAGGTGCCTAGCACCATCTCATGACCATGCAGGACACATTAATTCCTGGGATAAACCGTATTGTCAAAAGTTGTAGAACAAAGGAGGGGTTCTGTAGAAAGTTGCAGCACACATCTCTCTTTCATCAGTGCTTTGGCCTATTCAGGTTTATTCATCAGGTTTGCAGCCTATGTCTACCGCGTTGTTATGCAGGCCCAATGTTTATGCCACAGCTACAAAATTGCCCCTGTTTATATGTGTGCCCTAAGTTTAAACATCACAGTTTATGTAATATGATGGCTGTGCAGGGTCTCTTAGCATATCACAGGTGTCTTGATGGGATTCTCCTCAAACTAAAGCACCTTCCCAACATTTCCCCCTTTCATTACTTATACAGTAACAAACTCCCCTGTATGCATGCATTCATTCTCCTTTTCACTGCTACTTCATATGGTGCACTTCACTTTATTGGCATCAAGTTCCTACATACTGACCGCAAACGCTCTCCTGTTTGCGCATATTCTTTGGTTGTGCATGTCATATACATGCATCCCCCATCTCCTGCTAGATCAAGCCATACTTCCTTATAATTTTCAGGGTTAGGGGGTGGGACAATGATGGTGTGGTAGAAGAGGTCCACTTCGTCTCCATAGGGGATAAAGATCATTCAAGGAATGGCATGGTCTGTTTGTATTTGAGTATCCATTGCATTGCGAGGTGCTTTTGGAGCCCCAATTGAAATCATGATCATTGCGCTAGTAGGCACTGCTTTGGCACAACACCAGAGTCCCATTTTGCAGGTGCAGAAGATGACCAAGATGAACACAATGACTCCTAGCCAGGATGGATCCCAATTGAAGGCGATGTCAAACCAATCTTCTCCTTGCATACCATCTTCGTTTTTCATGCGCACTCCCAGAATGTATACTGCCACTATTATGTGAGACACCGATCCATTCTCTGCATCTTCGGGAGGCATGAACGTGCAACATGAATCTTAGATTTTTCAGCACACACCTCCTTCCATTGACATCAGCATATGGAGGACGTAGCGGTTTTACATCGTCACCCACCAATCCAGTGCTCTTCTGGGATTACTAGTAGCGCTGAGTGTAGCGTGGCCAGTGAACAAAAGCCCCTACATGATGGTGGGAGGTGCAAGTATGCTTGTTGGCCACAAACCCAGTAGTAATCCATCACAGCTGCTGTGCACCTCTTCAGGTCTGGGATCAGGAGGGTCCTGTTGCATTTCTCATCCGAACCGATGAAGATAGTTCCTTCACTGTGGAAACAAAGTTCATATGTGTCTTCTCAATGCACTTTCACTGGTTTCTCTATTGCTGCAATCCAGGTCAGTTTCAAAATGTTCTCTGTCCAAATTTGTGCACAGGCTGCACACACTCAGGCCGGGAGTTCCTCCTTGTATCCTAATAGTCCTTTCGCCAAACAAGTAAGTGTGGTTTCTTGCCACTTGCTGTTTGTATATTTTAGTCCTTCAATGACTATGTGCGGCTGCTGCAGGCAGTCGATGTCTCTCAGGTTTTTGTCACGTTGCAGAGAATATGCATCTATGAGCTCTAGTTGTACTCTGTGTTCCTGGATGGTACCTCTAATTCGACACAGTGCAAGATGAACCAGGCACTGTTCCTCTATAAGTGGTATTTCCTGTGGTACTAATACCTTAGATGCCCCTGACGCATGTGGGGTTAGTGAACAAATGTAGGAACTCCCACTTGCTGTCTGCCTCCCTACCACACTCATGTCAGTGTACCAGATGTTTGACATTTCTGATGCACAACATCCTCGATGGTATTGAGGCCAAGCCCGTGGTAGGTGTCGTATTTCACCCTTCATGCTTGACGTTTCCTTCTTTTATGTAATTCTAAGGATTTTCTAACACTTCCACTACCAGTGTTATCCGAGGGTTTCCATTATGCAAAATACTAATGAATGGAAAAAGATATTCTAATATCACGCTAACTTTCTCACTAACATAGGCAGGTGTGCTTGTATTGCTGTTATTATGCTTATTAGTGGTGCTATACATATTTACAGTTCGGTTGGTGGTGTTTGTGAATGGGCTTTCCACAAATGTGCCCCCCCTTTATATGCGCTTCCCATATAAAAGAAGCACCCCAGTAAATTTCTAGAGCAAAAATCAAAATGGCAAACAGAACATAGCGGAGGTGGTTGAAAGAGAGAGAAAGAGGGAGAGAGACAGTTTTATACATTTTTTACTTAATAACGTGGTGTTAAAACCTCCATGGCGCTAAGGGACCTCGGAATCAGGCGGTAAGGGTCGGCGCTGTTTACGCCGCCATAAACCCCTTACCGCCTGGGTCCTAATGAGGCCCTTTGTCTGTGTTATTGGTGTGGGCAGTGCATTTGACAACCACCACAATGGAGGGTTGTCATAATGTGGAAATCAACATGTCTAGCAGTGTGGGATGTTGTACTGGGTAACCGTCCGCTCTCTGGAACACAATTTTCTTCCATCATGACAACCCAGCATGCACAGTTGTAGTGACGTATGTCGAGTCTAAATAGATGGTCACGTGGCAACCTTGTGATGCATGTAGCACTTCCATGAGTGCCACAAGTTCGCTGCTTGGGCCGAATAATGCATGGGTGGCCTTTTCATCACTAATTTTACATATTCACCTCCTTCGAGGCTCACTACTGCTGCACCCGTATGTCTCTGTCCCGTCTCTTGATCAATTGTCGCTGTTCCGTCAACCAAGAGCACCTCACCCTCCTTCAATAGCTGTTCTTTGCTTTAGGAATGTCATCCTCCTCCTCTTCATTTGTGGCACAGTTATATATTTCCAGATCTTTGTCTGTACTGTTTTGCATCACACAACATGAATGTTTGGGCTGGAGAGGATTGTCTTGTGTGCCAATGCTCTCTGTGCTGTCAGGGTAGATTTTAACGTTTCTAAAATGGCAAGTGCTTGTTTGCACATAAATTGCCCTTCCATAAATGAGTCAAGTGTACCACTGTGATAGGCCAATGGTATGTGGCCCATGGTACTGTTCTGGGTCAGTACAGTCGTATGTTTGCTGTTTGAATGTGATAATATGTACAATTCTTGGGTATAGTCTGGGGTGGCGAGAAATGGGGGTGTGGATATCACTTCCTTCAAATTATTGAACGTTTGTATCATGTCTGCTGTCCATTTGAGTTTTTGATTGACTTTCTGTGCTTCTTTGATGCCCTGTAGGAGCAGCTTTGTTTACGCTGCATAGTCTAGAATCCATCATGTGCAATAATTGCACAAGCCTAGGAACTTTTGCATGTCCTTCACTATCACAGGTCTGGGCGTGGCACTGACAGATGCTGCTCTGTCTGGTATTATTCTTTGCCATTTTCTGATATTAATTGACCCAAGTACAGCACTTTCAGTTGTCAAAACCTGCAGAGTGGCGAAGAGTGGCAGTCTTGCAGCTTACCTCGTTGACTCCAGTTTGCTGCGTTCATGCATTCACGCCTGGAGGCATGTCCCTACTGTTTTCAACCTCTCTAGAAAATGCCATTTCCTCCGCGGAGTGGCGAAGAGTGGCAGTCTTGCAGCTTACCTCATTGACTCCAGTTTCCTGCGTTCCTGCGTTCACGTCTGAAGGTGTGTCCCTACTGTTTCCAACCTCTCCACAAAACGCCATTTCCTCCGCGGAGCGGACACGGAGTGGCGAAGAGTGGCAGTCTTGCAGTCTTGCCTGTCATGACTGCCAAGACTGCCGACTCCAATAAGCCCTTGGAACAAGAGGTTCAGGCTCAGGACTTGGAAGAAGGGCGCCTACTACGCAGTGCCCGTGTTCGTACTACAACAAACATTCACAAACTGGGAATGCGCCCTTCTGAGAAAGAGCGTTTTTCCCAGCATCCTAAAAAACAAAAAGACACTTGCAGCTCGAAAAGTGGAAGGAAAAATGAATGTACCGACCACACCTTCATTTGAAGCCGGTGTCCTGGAGGAGCAGCTAGCCGGGGACTGCGGAGCTTTGGAAGAGGACTCGCAGGAATACCATTGAGCTTTTCACCAGCTCCCGCTGCCTCCTCCTCCCTGCTCCAGCTCCCTATTCCCTCTGGAGGGAAGGGCGGGAGCGGTGAGCTAGAGGAGAGGGGCGCGGGCACGCCGACGACAGGAGGTAACTGCCGGCCCAATACCAGAGCTTCAGCGAGTGACGAACCTCGATGTGGGGAGGGTGGCGCTGAGGACCGATCGATTTTGATCCTGTCGACTCCTCGAGACCCCATGGGAGTGCCACCCACACGAAAACCCCCCTCAGACCTGGCAACCACAGAAAGGTTGCCACCTACCCCAACGTCAAAAAAAGTGCTTTGAAATAAAGTTCAAATTACTGCCATAGTTCACACATATTCAGAGAAACAAATGTGTGAAAAGACGCCAGTTAAGTCTAAAGCGCCAAGAAAGCTATCGCAATTTCATGAGGCTGACCCCTTTTTTTCACACCAGGAAAAGGTCCAGGAAAAAGACATTCCACATATTTCAGTGCTGGAAACAACGAGCAACAAAAAGAAACGATGTCGGAGCCAGACAGCATCACCAAAGAAGGTGAAAAACATAGACAGAAGGCAAAGGTGAATACAAAGTCCACCACTCAGAAAAAGAAAACGTCGATCCAACAGTCCCGGAACAGTGTAAATCCAGGGGCAAGAACAATAAAGAAATTATGGGTGCTGGAACCAGGTAAAACTCCAGTAGTTAACCTGGTAACGGACTTCTTTAATGCCTTTGCCCCGCAGGTTAGGGGTGCCCAAGACGACCTCACAAATGCTGAGATATTAGAAGCATTAAACTCCTGCCAACCACCTCAGAAAACCAGGAAAACTGACTTTCCTACTAGCACCCCCCTGAAACCTTCGACCCCCCACGAGCCACAAGCTTTACCAACATCTGAGCACTTGCCACCAGCGTCGGGTGCTCCAACGCTGGACTTATCCTCCCTGCCACAAGAACATGCTCCGGATGTGGATGTGGTCAATCAACAATTTCTCCCAAAAATCTCAGCGAACCAACATGAAAAGAGCGCAGGCATGACACCCAGGGCCCCCACCTCGCCCGTGGGAAATCTTCCACCGATTGGGGAAAACCTTCTGGCCCGGGAAAAGAACCTGCCCGTTTACACAGAAATATCCTCAGTGGCTCTACTGAAACTGACCCTTCAAAGTCTCCTACCCCCTTCCGAAAAGGCCAATGAAGATAAAACTCCCGTGGTCTTTCCACCACTAAACAGTCCCGAGCCAAACCAAAATCATGGCAACAGAAAGCAGATGGGAGGCCAATCCCAAGGAGGGGACCTGAGAGAAATACAAAGAGATAAATCAAGTCGGGACCGGCGGGACTCTATAGACTATTTCAATAACTCCTCAGCAAGAAAGTCGACAGCAAACGAGCAAAATCCAAACAAAAATCTATTAAGCGCTCCAAACGACTCTCCGGCAAAAAAGAAACGAGACTTTATATCAATCATGTCTGCAGTGTCGATAGCCTTAGCGCCCTTCACAAAGTTATATGAATCTATCAGTGAAAATCTGAAAGATCATACCACCATGCAGGCAATGATGTACACAAAATTGATCTTTCTGGAAGGCTATATTACTGCCCTAAATGAGCGCCTAAAAACAAACACCTTATCTTCAAAACAACAATCAAAGGCGGAAATTCACCTAATGAAAAAGCACCATCACTGAGATCTAATGGAAACCAAACCCAACACATTGAAAAAGACCAGGCTTATCCGATATTTTGTGCACAAAATGGAACATCGACAGGAAAAAAAACAGACAAGTCAGATTCAGGACCCACACCGCAGAAGCAAAAAAAGAACCAAACCAAAAAGGGCCGTCCATGAACCAACCAATCCCCAAAAACAGTAGAAGACTTCCTGGCCGATATTCAGCTAATGAACATTAGTGAACATCTAGAGAAGGATCTAACAAGCAGCATGCTCACCAGAAAAGAACAAGTCGAAGAAAAGGCGCAGCCTAGTCCCCCGTCTTGCCAACTAAAGAGCCCACTTTTTCGTACCATGGAAGAAAGAAGAACCATTCTTCACCAGCTCCCAAAAACCAACCAACCCAATGCTGGACACACGAAAGTATCTTTTTCCTCAAGGACAGAATCGCCTTCACCAAATCGGGGCACCCCAAAATCGGAGCCCCAGCGCAAACCCAGAAAATGGGGTAGACATTCAAGCAGGGAGGACTCGTGGCGAGCCTTAAGCAAAGAGAGCTCAAAAGAACACCAAATGCGGGCAAAGGAGCCCCTACGGAGGGTCCACTATAAATCAAAAACAGAATCTTACCACGACCGAGGCAACTCCACCAAAAAGACCGCCTGGTCTTTAAAAATATAACAACGGTCAGAAAATCATTACGAAGTAATTTTTAACAGAAGAGGAGTTTTAACCCTCTTTGGCTTCATTCCAGCGCTTCGACAGATCAAATCAGAGGTCCTGAAACTAGTGGATCCCTATCACTCATATCGTAGAGCAGAAACTTACCTGTAAATCACCTCAAAGAAAACACAGTCCCGAATAATCGAAGAAGCAGAGGAATTATCTAAATTCGGCTACAGGATGACTGGAAACTCGACGTCAACCAGTGAGCGCAGAGAAATACAGGCCAACGCTGCAGCGAAGATTGCAAGTACAGGCTCAACAAGAAACAAGAGTAAGGACTACTCTTACACAAAGAAACCGTACGAGGAGGTGGCCAATCCTCAAAGAAGAAGTGAGAGGAACTCAACAAGTGGAAAAAACAGGGATACAAGCTCAAACAAAACCCCACCGAAATCAGTGAACAAAAAACCTCCAAAAAAAGAAAATCTAGGGAGCTCCAAACATACAATCCAGACCCAACAAAAGCGCCGGAAACCTCACAATCAAAAGGAAATTTACAGGGAATTCGGTCTTGGCTCCCAAAAGCCCTAAAAAAACTTGAATAAATAGCAATACGAAGGTCGGCAGAGCCACGAGAATGACATCTTGCCAGCCGACCCGCCTCGTACTGTCCTAAAACTTTGTTCTTGGAATACTCGTGGATATACACATTTGACGACCCTGAATGACGCCGACCTAGCTTCATTTGATGTGATCTGCCTACAAGAAACATGGCTCATAGATAAACCCACCTTGGATGGCTATGACCTAGTCCTGCCCCCTGCAAAAAAAGGCCTATTAGGCTGTCCATCATCCGTACTACTTGTGGCTTGCAGAAATGGTGCAGGAATGAAGATGAAAGAAACTCACAAACCTATCTATACTGGCAGTCCTCATTGAACTCGAAGACCCTGAAAAGGCACAAAGCACAGAAATTGCAATCTTAAATACCTATTGGAACCCAGCGACCATAAATCCAAACCACTTCACCCATATGATGGAAGAAATAATAGATGAAATCCAGTCAACACGCCAGGTTTCATATCTTATAATCTGTGGAGACCTCAACATAACATCCAAAAAATCAGGTGCGACAGAGGGGAAAAACACAGCAGCAGTTCTGAGTGGAAATCTTTGCCACAAGTTGATGTCCTCACAACATATGCTAAACCTCGACACAGTCTTTAAAGAGAAAGACTGCTTGCCGACATGGGAACAGGGAACGTCGAGAGCTACAACTGACTACATCTATGCCTTCCGCCCCTTCTTAGAAATTGTAACAACCTTCAAGGTCTGCAAAACAACAGCCAGTGACCATAACCAGCTATTAACAACCTGGTCGACCAAATTCCGGAGAGCAAACGACGAGCCCTATAGCTTCGAAGTAAACAATCAGGGAAACCGCCTAAAACTCTCAACTTCGGCAGTAAGGATGCTCACACAGAGATACACTGAGGAGGGTTTGTCAGAAGAAAACTCGAACCAGACTATGTGCCACTACTAGTGGCTTTTTCAAAAAAAAGAAGACATCTCAAACCCCCGGCACCATGCATAAGCACAGCTACGATGCCCAGTTGGCCTCAAAAAAGATGGGAATTCCAAAGAATTAAGAGACAACTGAAGCAAACATTGCACAGTCAACAGGAAAAAAACTGTCAGAAGCATCCAGAAACTACAGAAACTGGGTAAAAAACCATCGCTCTCTCCTGTACGAGCAAGATTCGGAAAAAGTCCTGAAAGCGATCTGTGGCAACAAAGCCAGGGAATTCTGTTCCCTCATAACATCCACAACCCCATCGAAGAAAAATTCCACCTTTAACTCAATGGGTGAGCAAAAATGGATCGACCACTTCACAATTCTCTTTGAATCCCCAACAAAGGAGAACGACGGCTGCACAGAAAATGACCCCTCAAGTTGGTTACACCTTGACGATTAAGAAGAAATCCTCGGGACTTTAAAAAAACTATTAAACTCTTGAGCGGTCGGTCCAGACGGGATCTCCAACATGGACCTTAAAAAAACCCCACAGAGTGGTCAATCCTCCTAAAAAAGATCTTTGTTAGATGTGCAAAATCAAACTCGATTCCACCTTCCTGGACTAAAGCGACCATCGTCCCAATCTAAAAAAAGGGGGACGTGTGCGATCCTTCAAACTTCCGACCAATCGCATTCTAGATTGTATCAGAAAGGTTTTCGGGGCCTTACTGTTGAAAAGACTACAAACTTGGGCAAAACTAGCCCCATATCATGACAGATTCCAAACAGGCTTAAAAAAAAACGTCGGTACATCGGCAAACATCTTAGTCATCAGTATTTTAAAGAGCAAGCTTCTGGAAGGAAAACCAAGATGTTTTATGGCCTTCGTTGACCTTTCCAAGGCCTTTGACCTGGTAGACAGGTCCCGACTTTGGTCAAAACTCGAAGGATGGAAATGTCCTAAGGAGATCCTCCTGCCGCTAAAAGCCCTGTATACAAACACCTCTCTCAGAGTGCGGCTAACCCCGCAAGGACAAGTCTCTGCAGAAATTCCCACTGGCAGGAGGGTTAAACAGGGGTGCCCTCTTGCCCCTGAGTTATTTCTAGCGTACATGAGCGACTTTGGCGAAACAGAAGACCTTACAAAAACCTTTCCACCAAAACTGGCCAAGGTACAAATTAGCTGACTCATGTACGCTGACGATCTCGTCCTGTTTGATCAGACCCAGATAGGACTGCAGAGACAGTTAACAAATTTTCTACGTTACACGACGGAAAACAATCTACAAATCAATAAAGACAAAACAAAAATTGTAATCCTGGAATCAGCACCTAAAAGATCAGACAAATACAAGTGGTACCTGGAAAGTACAGAGATTGAAAGAACAAAAGAATTCAAAAACCTGGGTGTGACCTTAGACAGTTCTTGTCACGAAAGCTCAATGCAAGAAAGCCTGAAATCAAAAACCAAAAAGTTAGCAGCCCAAGGCAAAGCCATCGACCTAAAATTCAGAAAATTCACGACAATCCCGGTAATTTAATTCTACAAGAAAAAAGTAGTGCCTTCTATTACATACGGAGCAGAAGCAATGCCACAAATCCCTGGACAAAGTTAGAAGGCATCTTCTGAAAAAAGGTCTTCTGCTTACCTAACTCAACTTCAATGCAGGCCATCCGACACGAACTTAGTCTTCTTTCTCTAGCAGGCACAGTAAACATCAACTCGGTCCTGCTTTACCGAAAGTGTATCTCTCAAGTCGACCAGAGCATCTACACAATGATAGGCGAAGAAATGAAAACGGACTCAGTGAAAACGTTGACCAACTGGAAAGAGGATAACTTATCATTATTGGCTTCAGTCGCATGCTCAGAAGATGACCTGATCTCGAATCCGGTCAGAGTGTGCGAAAAACTCAAAAATCTTGACTGGTCACACACCCAATCGGAAGTAACAGCCAACAAACTTCTAGTTCATCTTCCACATACTCTGTGTAAAGTAAATGAACTTCAGTGTTACATTAAAAAATTCCCAAATAGATCATCCAGGAATTACTTGTTCAGGATAAGACTAAATCTAATTGAAACAAACGAGATTCGCCACATTCGAGGTACTTCAGCCACTAGTGAGTGCGTCTTTGTGGCGCAGAAAAGGAAACCATACGCCACTTACTAATGGCCTGCCCAAGGAACCAAGCGATAAGATCAGCATACCTCGACTTTTCCTGGGCAAACGGTCACTTCGATGCCGACCAATGGTGGCTTAGACTGATTGGAGGCGATAGAACAACGTGGCAAATTGCCCTGGTGAAGATCATCCAAGAAACATTGAAAATGCTTGGCTGAGGCATCTTAGGACTTGAAGAATACAGGAACGAGAATTTTGTAAAGTTCTATTTTGGAACATACACAAATAAAAAATAAATTTAAAAAAACTGGAGTTTGACCCTGTCAACCTTTAACCCCTTGTGGGCCAAATGTTGTCAACGAGTAATGGAGTCGCTTCAGCAGTTCTGCTCAATGTCGATGCACACAAGCAAGTTGTCCATATGCTGGATGACTGTGCTGGCCACTTGGATGTTACCTGGGTCAGTGTGTATTATTCTGTTAAAGATATTTGGGCTCTTGCGGTACCCTTGGGGCAAACAAGTGTGTTTGTAGTGCGATGGTGGCTGGGTTGGGAGCCAAAGCAAGTTCTTTCTGTACCACATCATTTAGGGGGCGTAAATCCTGGCTCATTCTCCAAGTGCCCCCATTGCCTTTTTAATGTGGTAGATCACAGTATTGCAAGGCAAGGTGGATAGCACGATTACTCCTTGATTTAGTAGGGTCTCTATCATGTATTTTATTCACTCCTCTGCCTCTCTTGATAGAGGGTACTGTTTCACTTGGGGTAAACCTGCTCCAGCCTTCAGTGTGATATGTACTGGGGTCACCTCTTTGAGATGCTCAATGTCATGTGAATTGGTGGTACTCCAAGTCTGCATCAATGAAGGGAGGTGGCACCACAATAGCCATCTTTCTGTGCTGCAACATAATATCACAGGGGATCTATAATAGTATATCTCCATCACTGTCATTGTTTTCAAACAGCTCTGAGTCTGTTACCTCTTTGAGATGTATGATGGGGTTGATGTAAACCACTGTACGGCATTCGCACACTTGCCTGTCTATTCCTTGCACAACCACTCTTTTTGTTGATACCACCAACCTGTGTAGGTCTGGAAACAAGATTTTACCTGCCACCAATTCTGGAGACACTACAGGGTGAAAAATGAAATCTGTTGGTACTCTCCAGCAGCCCTTGGCAATCTGTGGCACCGCCTCCATAAATACTGCTATGCAGTAAATGAAAATGTCTGGGTCAAGTATTCTCCAGATCACCACCTTATCTGCCATTGTATGTATTTTCATCATCACTCTCACTGCTCACATCCCATGTGTGGCACAGATAATGCTGTGGTCAGTGAATGAGATTGTCGTGTTCAACTTACTAAGCAGATCCCTGTTGAGAAAGTTGACAGACGACCTCTCACATGTAAGTGACTCCAATCAAGCAATCCGACTAAGTCAGTGCCTTGTCTGGGATGCCCAAGGGAAGCCCTTATTTATGTATTTTTATGGCAAGTTATAATATGGATGATGAGCCCTTGTATAACACCCCTCTCTTAGAATCCCCCTTGACCCCACTGAGCCAAGAAGTAGGCTTGTTTTGCAAATTTAAAAGGTTTATTTGAAAAATTAAACAATATATATATATATCACACTTCTATAAATAAATTGATAATGGATAGTACACTTGTGACTAAGAGCAGTAATCAGCAAGAGGTAATCCTACAGTAGCACAGTTCTTGGTTACTTATGAATAGGAACAGAAGAATAAGGTGGAAAAAAATGCTTTATATGGTTCAAGGAAACACAATGATGAATGAAATACAGTACAGAAAATAACTTGATATGATTTCAACCAAAAGATAATATGATCACTTTTTCTTGAACAATTCACTCCCCCACATATGCAATGTAAGGAGATGAAAAGGAGAGCATACAGTTCTCAGGAATGCAAACAATATAATTCAGTTCCCCCCTAGCAGGTGGTCAGTCATAATGTAGAAAGCAATAATGTAGAAAGTCAAAATGTCGACTTTTTTTTAAAGAAAACAATAATGTCAAAAAACAATAATGTCGATTTTTTTCTACATTTTTTTGAATTTTTCAAAAAAAAAAAATAAATATATATATAATTAAAATGTGTTGAATATGAGGGGTGAGAGGGTGGTGCAGGGGTGGGGGGGTGGCCGGAGGGTGTTGGGTGAGGAGGGTTAGGGGGGACCCCCCTAGTAAATGATACTCTTATTGTTTATTTATTTATTGATAGTGCTAATTGACATTTATTTTCGACATTTTTTTTTCTAAAAATTGACTCTTTTCATTATATGTATAGGTTTTCGACATTATTGTTTTCTACATTTTTTTTTCTACATTTTTGTAAGTCAACATTTTTTTTCTACATTATGACTATAAACCCCCCTAGCAAGCTTAGAGGAAAACAGGTAGAAGTTTGAAACACAGGCCCAAAATGCTTTGAATGTGATGACAATGAAGTGCTAAAAATGCTTTTAATTCCCTCTAGAGGTTCAGGGTGGGTGATATCTAGTTTATATTAGTTCAGGCTCATTTTAGCAATGCTCTATGAGTAACTAGCAGGTTAAAACGAATTCTAGCAAAGGAAAGCAAGGAGCTGCTGATTTTTACACGTGGCTGAAATTGTGCAAAATGTCAAATCGCAGCAAATTTAATTGCGTGCGTCGAGCGTGATTGCGGAGGCACTATAAGGAGTAGGAAGTCTAGGCTCGTTGGAAAGCTTAGAATTTTAGCTTTAAGATGACAGTTAAAACTCGCTCCTATCACAAAGGGTTCTGGAATACGTCCGATTTTGTGAAGGTAGTTTTTCGGATTTGAAATTTAAAAGTTCAAAATGACAGGTGACAGTTTTCAGTTTTAAAAAGGACAGAATGACACACACGATTCCTATGAGGTAGTTCTAAATAGGTTAAAACAGTTTTAATTAGATTATTTTAAACTAAGAGATTAGTCTGGCACAGTCCTAGAGTACTCACACTATCTTTGGACAGGAATGACTTTGTCACCGATCGGGTCAGGATTGGCTGGACTTCTGCTAGCGGTTTTTCACAGCGGTCTGGTCTCTGGTTCTGCTCTCAGCATTGCACAGTTCTGGTCTCTCTGGATCTCTGGTCTCTCTGGATCTCTGGTCTCTCTGGATCTCCGGTCTTTGGAGGTTGATGGATTTGAAGTCTGGAGTCTCCCGGCAAAGCGTCCTGCAAGAAAGTGGAAAGTCAATGTCCTGCCTGTCTTTCAGTGGTCCTTTTTATGTCTTTAGAAAGTGGGTGTGTGTGATGGTCATAAATAAACCTGCCCCTCTCACTTATCATTGGCCAATTCCTCCTCTTTCCCTTGATTGGGGGAAGGAAATGTGAGTCAGAGTGATGCTGTAGGTTTTATGGTTCGAGGATCCTTCCCCTGTCAAATTGCACACAAATCTATATTTGATCCAAACACACATTTATCTATGTACCATGTTTCTAATATTATAGGTCCAGTTAACATATTTTCTGTAGTACCAAACCATCCGATCCCTGTCTTTGTACGATGTTGTGTCCACTTTTGACAGAATTCTGCCCCTTTTCATCCAGAAAACGACCTTTAAACCTTTCCAGATTTGACACAACTGTACACCCCCCTTCTACACACATTCCAGTAAATGTTCATTTGTCTAGCTTAAAAACAGTGTCTGCAATATCAATAAATAGCAGGGTTCTGCCTCAGAATATGGTACAGAGTCCTAACATCTTTTAAAATGTGCACGGAAAAATCCCAAGAATAATGATATTATTTATATAATGTTGACCAGTCTGCACTATGAGTTATCTATCTTTTTAAAATTATGCCCTGGTCAAAAAGGGGTTTGGCTTCCCACATCACCTGGTGGAATAACTGGTTTATCCACTTCCCCCAAGCTCAGCTGGCTCTCACAGGCACTGCCCCTCCCAGTTTCTCCCAAGAGGAAGCCATTTTACGACCCCCCCAATATAACATTTGCCTGAGTCCAGGACAGGGCTTTGTTCAACTTCCTGCAGTCCCCAGGTGCTCCTCCCTAACCCAATCAGAGAGGTGTCATCTCATTTTGGCAGGGGCAGCAGGATGCAGCCAGGCCTGGGAAGAGTTGTTGAGCCAGTTCAACTCCGGTCGGGGGTAGTTGTCAGGCAGAATTCAATTTCTTATAGTCAAGTTTCAGCTAAATGTCCTGTTTGTTCCCAGTTTAAATCAAACTTACAATTTTTACACATGCAGCTAGAATGCTGATTCTAAGTTCAAAACCATGACATTTAACAGTTGCAAACTATGTGACACTCAAAAGTAGGTCACTCATTTAATTTAAACATTTCAATTTTAGTGGTTTTAAATCCAATTTCAATTAAGCTGCTGACATCCACAGCTCAGCCAGTTTTGCTATAAACATTGTTTTGGGCTCTTCATCTTCCCAGATTTTGTATGCACCCAACACTTCATTCTGCCAGATGTCTGCTGGTGTTCAGTAAGATTTTTGAATATCCTACAATGTTCGTAATAGGCACTTTGAGCTTGCATTCAGGAAAACAAAGGTAATTTTAAGGCGCTTTTGGTCTAACAACACTGTTATTTTTCCTTTGACACCACCTTTCACCACTGGCGCTTCCGGTCCATCATGCTGGCACTGGTGGGTGGCAGGTTAGACAACCATTTTGGTGTGCGCACAACCACACGATTTTCCTGGTTCTGGGATGGAATGATGGGCGGCGACAGCTCATCCCCACATCCACCCAGTCTATTGATTTAGTTTTGTTCTGGGATAGAATGATGGGCGGCGACAGCTCATCCCCACATCTACCCCGTCTAATAATTCAACATGGGTCAAAACCCTTGACAACCCCCCCCCCGACTGCACTTTGAATTTGAGTCGAGGGGGAGTCGGTGCAAAGAATGTTTTGATCCACACACGGGTATGTCCGCATCATCTTTTTCCAATTCTGTAGATGGCACAGTTCTGCATCTTTTCCTCCATCCGGTTGATCAATCAGTTCTCCTTGCTGGTCCTGATGGGAGGATTGGGCGGTACCCCGGGCCCCTCGGATCTTTGCTCCCGGTCCCCGGTCATCCTCCTTGGCCAGTCTCCAGGTTTTCTTTCTCCTAGGATGACAAAGCAAAAGCGGCAATACCTATTCATATACATTTTTCCACCACTATTGATATAGTGGGGCGACATATAAATTTTATAAATCACGAGAATAGATCATAGCATTCTTATTTTGAAAAAAAAGACATCATCATGAACATTTTTTTTTTCAAATCATAATATTTTATAGACTATATGTGGGATATTTTAGGATGGGAACTGAATTAATCTGGAGCGGTCCTCTCTGGTATTGCAGAGGACTCCTCCAGTTGTTGCAGAGTGTGCCTGGGATGGCAACACTTTAGCTGATTAATATGGACCCACTTGTCTTCCCCTTCTGCCAGACTACCTTTGGGTATGTGGATCTTATAGGCTACAGGGGAGATTTTGTCTATAATTTCAAACGGTCCCTTCCACGTAAGCAAACATTTTTGCTGTTTGGTCTGGTTTCTTTGGAAATTGTATAGATAGACCCGGTCCCCCACCTCGTATACTTTCCTGGTGGTTTTCAGGTCGTAGTGGGTCTTCATGCTATCAGCTGATCTTTCTAGATTCCGCTGAGCATAGGCAAAAGCATGTTGGAGGTGTTTCCTTAAATTCTCCACATACTCATGAGTTGCGGAGGCATTTATCAACGTTTGCTCTTGGGTTCTGTAGAGCAAATGCTGGGGAAGCACCATCTTGCGTCCAGTCATCAACTCAAATGGTGACATTTTAGTTGCAGATGAAGGGGTAGATCTGATGGCCATTAGGACCAGAGGTAATCGGATATCCCAACTTGGCCCAGAATCTGCCACAAACCTTTTTAATATGCTCACAATTGTCCGGTTGTAGCGTTCTACTGCCCCCGAAAAAGCTGGCCTGTAAGAAATATTTAGCTTCCTTTTGACCCCCAGTATCTCCCAATTCTTTGTCATTACCTCGCTGGTGAAATGGCTACCTCTGTCTGACTCGATCCTTTGAGGTAGACCAAAACGGGAAAAGATGTGATTAGTCATCAGGGCTGCTGCTGTTTCTGCCTTGCAGTTTAGGGCCGGGAGACATTCCACCCACTTGGTAAACAAGCATGTGACGGTTAACATGTACTTGTTTCCTCTAGATGAGCGAATTACAGGGCCTACAAAGTCGATTTGCAAATCTAACCATAGCAATGTCACCCCCTCTTTTGGAGAGGCGCACGGTGTGTGAGGGATGATGGCTGAAATTGTGCACACACAAGACACCCCTTCAAGTATTGGTCGAGATCCTGCCCCATATGTGGCCAGTATGCAACCTCTCTTAAGATTTCCAGTGTTGTGTGAAATCCCCTATGACCGGCGGTGGCCGCATCATGGGCGTGACTTAACATCAGGCTTCGAATGAGGTAGAGACCACCCACTGATCATGGCCAACTTGGGATTTCCTTACCAACAAACCGTCTTGGATTCAGAACCTTTTTGGACATTTCATCAACACTCTTAGGGCCTCCTTCCCAATGTAATCGGTATCCGTCAGGGGAAAGTTCTCAGGGTCCTCAATGTGTTGGTAAAACTTACCAATTATTGGATCCCCCTTCTGAGCTGTAATCAAATCAGCATCACGGGTCTCATTACTCCATTGTGCAGTTGAAAGATCATTGTGAGCATTTGTCTGGGACCTAGTGATAGCAGTGACCTGGATTTCCCCCAACAGGGACTCTATTTCGATTAGATCCCCTTGGATGGCCCTGGTTTTGGCCAGCCGAACCGCTAAGTCATTTCCAGTTTTGTCTGGTCCCTCTACTTTGGAATGACCCTTGATCTTTTTCCAGTAGATGATCATCCCATTCGATGTGACCAGATCATCAATATTTTGGATTAACTTCCCATGTTTCAAGGGTTTGTTATTAGCACATAACATGCCTCTGGTTTTCCAATTAACCAGCTGCTCCACAAACCCGTTCCGTACATAATCCGAATCTGTGATTATGACCAGTTTGTGGAGTTGATGATAGACAGCGGTGAGGATGGCCTGATGCACAGCCATCAACTCTGCCACCTGACTACTTCGGGGACCAATTTTGTATCCAGCTGAGGGTTCTGGAAACTCCTTCACCCATGCATTCCCTACGCCAGCCACCAGTTCTTTCTCCCCGTTGTTGTCAACATGGTACGAGCATCCATACACATAGACAGTGGGCATCCCCTCACACTTGTCTTCTTCAAAGACTTTGTGTGGGGAATTAAGGTATGCTTCCATGTTGTCCTTGATTTTTAGACTTTCGTCCTCGAGACAGTTTTCTCTGGCACAATCATGCAAGTCAGCCAGACCTTGCGCGAGGGGACTCTTCTTGTTTTGGACATATCTGACCTCCACAGGAAAGCCTTGCATTGACAGAATCCAGGAAGTAATTCGGGAATTACTCACATTTCCGGCCTGGATTATGTCACTTTGGAGATATTGCAGAGGCTGGTGTGGAGTCTCCACTATGATGTGTTCCCCCTGGATAAACGTTTTGCTCGCATAGGAGATTACTTTATTGACCTTGTCATGCTTTTGGTATAATACTGCCGTCAAGCACATATTAGAGAACCCTGTCTCCAGGAAGAACTCCTTGTTTCTGACAGGGTAAGCTAGGCAAGGTGCTTGTGAGAGGCTTCTCTTGAGTTTTCTTACTGCCTCTGATTGTTCTGGACCCCATTTCCACTTGACCCCCCCTTCAAGAGATGAATCAGAGGTCTAGTGATCTCTGCGTAGCCTTCAATGAACTTTCTGCTGTAATTAGTCAGTCCAAGGAGGCTCCTTAGTTCCCGCAGAGTTATGGGATCCTTCAGTTTCTGAAGTGCTTCCACTTTCTTTTCCTGGGGACAGAGACCCTGAGGAGTAATCTCATGCCCCAAGAAATTAACACGGGTTCTACACCACTGTGCTTTCTGAAAGGAAAGTTTTGCTCCGGCGGCCCTCAACTGTGTCAGAACATAACAGATCTCCGCTATGTGTTCTTCCACAGATGAACTTTTGATGAGGGCATCATCTACATAAGCCAGGTTACCCCTCGCACCCAGGTCGGGCATGGCCTTGTGTAGAAAAATGTTGAATTCATTGCCGGAGTTGAGGTATCCGAAGGGAGTCTGGGTCCATGTGTACTGCTGGCCCCCAAAGGTAAAAGCCAGTTTGTATTGGTCCTCCCTACTGACAGGCACGGTCCAGTATCCATTGGTCAGGTCTATTGCAGTGAATACCTGTGACCCCTAAATCTGGGCCAGCCCTTGGACAATGTAGGGTAGAGGCCATCAGGAAGTATGGACCCATTTGTTGAGCTCCCTAAGGTCGGCATAGAGTCTCCACTGGCCTTTTGGCTTCAATATTCCCAGCACCGGATTATTGAAGGTGCTGTGTACTGGACGGATTATTCCCCGGGACTCAAGGTTCTTAATTATTTCAGTAAGGGACTCCATGGATGCGAGAGGCAAACGATATTGCTTCACAAACACTGGAGTCATTCCAGGGTCCGTGGGAATTGCTGTTGTGTGGATGTCGGTGCAACCACAGTCATATGAGTCTACCGCAAAGAGATCTTGGAAATCCAAGAAAACTTGTTTCAACTTTTGCTTCTGTTCCAGAGTCACACAGGCATCAGCTAGGTTGACTCTCTCTTCCACCATCTACCTGAAACCTGGAAAGACTTTTGGTTTGGCTATCTCAGCGGCCTCCTCCAGCTGGGTGGAGAAGTCCCTGGTCAGAGTGCTGATTTGGACCGGCGGCTTCAGGTGGGAAAGGCAGCCCTCATGGACCTGGAAAATCACCTCATCCCCTCTGAAGTCACAAGTCACATCTTCCTTACCATAAGGGCAAGAAGTGTACGCCAGGAAGTTCCCCCCATGCCGGGTGAAAATCCTGTCTGGTGTTGTATTGTCATCACTGTCACTGTCAAAACAGTCCTTGGGGATTTGTCCTAACAGTTCATTTCCTAAATCAATGGAGAAATATCGGTCATCAACCGCCATTCCAATGATGGTGCCTGCGGCTAGAGTAATGCTCTGTAAATTGCTGTTATCCACCTCTATTGGAATGGTGTCATGTTCTATGTTGACTAATGGTGTTGGGTTTACCCCTAACCCTTGCTGTTGGAGAGAAGCATTTAGATGAATATAAGCATCAGGGTTTTTCAATTTTTGTCCAATTTTAACTTTCACTTCCAGGGAGAATTGTCGGGTCCTTTCTTGGATGGTGACTTCCTCTTTAATCTGAATTTCAACTGCATAAGGTAGCAATTGAGCTGACCTAAATGCTTTTTCTGGATCATCAAAGCCCATGGGATTATCTGCTATTCGGGACCAAGCTTTGAAGTTTATTAGGTCCAAACTAATGGCAAAGCGATTGAGAATGTCACTGCCTAAGTAAAAGGCGGCAGTGACGTCTCGCACGACCCAACAATTATGGACTATGCTCTTGTTGCCAATGGAGATTTTGAGCATACACTTGCTTGGCAGGATTGGGTGCTTCCAGGTCCATTTACCATTTGTCTATCAGTTTGAATGTGGGAATGGCTGGATCTTTTGGGAGTTGTCGGAGCATGGCTTCACTAATGAAGCTCTTACCGTTGTTCACACACACTCGAGTGAGAACAGAGTCCTTCCCATCATTTAACTGAACAGGGATGAACAACTGCTCTCCAATGTGCTGAATATCAGCCAGGCTCTGAGCTGATTTCACATCTTCTGGACTATAGGAGTGGGAGTGTCTGATTGTGGATTGGTAAAGAATTTCAGAGTGTTTCCTTCCAGTGTGGAATACCACCTTAAACTGGAAGGAAGGTTGATTTTCAGAAATAGAGAGGACCCCCCATCACCCGTCTGTTGTCCTACTGCTATTACTGTGACGTCTGGAATTTGGTTGTTCTGGAAGTGAAATTCTACTTGGTCAGATTTTTGTTCAACCATGTGACAGGTGTCATTTAAACTAACATGGTCGGCTAGTCTGGGTCCAGAGGACCTTGTTTACACAATCTATTAGGGGTGACAACCTTCTCAGGAGGTCGTTCCCCAGTAAACAAGGGGTGCCCTCTGGCGTCACTACTATGACCGGGTGTTTCAACCTGTGACGCCCAATTTTAATGTTCAAATCTACCGTCCCCTCGACAGGAATTTCCTTCCTGTCAAAGTTCTGGAGTTGTCCAGGAAGAGAGGTGAGAGGAATACGATAATTCTCTCCCCTTCCTAAATTCAGTTCATCAAACGCCCTTCTGGACAGAAGGGTAGCTTGAGATCCAGGGTCCACCAGCGCTGAAATTGTACCCTGCTCCTGTACTTGTACCGGGGCATAATATCTTCCCTCCTTCTCCTCAAGGGGGCACAGATAATGCACATTTTTGGACAACTGGTGGGCCAATTTTCTGGTTTTGGACATTGCAAGAGAAGAGATTTGGGCAGAATTCTGTGGAGAGCCTTGGGAATCTAAAAGAAAAAGTTGGCAACTGGAAATGGTTTCAGGTTCTGGGCCGCCCCCCCCCTTTTTGGAGGCAGTCATCAGGATAGGTTGGACCCATGGGATTTTGGTATTGTTGGTTCTGGGATGAGATGATGGGCGGCGGTAGCTCAGTCTCCACATCTCCCCAGTCTGTTGATTTGGTTTTAGGTTCCCCTGGTTCCGGTTCTGGGCCGCCCCTGCCTTTTTGGAGGCAGTCACCAGGATGGGTTTGAACCAGGGGTTTTTGGTTTTGTTGGTTCTGGGATAGGATGATGGGCGGCGACAGCTCAATCCCCACATCTACCCAGTCTGGATTGGAATCTCTTGGGACTCATTTTTCCTTGGAAGGAGTTCCCCCATCTCTGAAGGAGAAGATCCATTTCCCAGGATCTTCTGAGGATCCCTCTCCCTCAAATTGGAAGACCTGTACCTCCTCCACAAAGTGGGTCTGTTTGGGTCCTTTGTTTCTCCTACCTCCTCTTTGCTCATTGGGTGGCAGACTTTCAGGGGTAGGAGATTTTGTTTCCGGTTCCTGGGTTTCCAGGGGCTGTTTACAACTTGGGAAGGAAGCTTCCTCCAAGGCTTTACACGCCCTTCCCCTTGTGCCTCCTCCCTGGGAACCGGTGGGTTATCGGGGTACTGCCCCCGTCATTGTTCTGGAGCACCAGGCCCAGGGTTTGGGGCATTCTGCGGTGGCATGCTCATCTGAGGGTTCTGTTGAGCCCTCAGTATGTGACCCAGATCCCGTGCCATATTTTGGACCTGGCGCTCAAGTTGTGAAACCCGCTCAGGCTGATATGGGGCTCTATTTTCTCCCCTGGGCTGATCCCGGGAAGGGTAGCTATCCCTTCTCTGGTAATACCCCAATTTGGGAAGATTTGGGTACCCCTCCACCCTTGGCCTCCCCTCTCCCAGATTAGGTTGTCTGGGCTCAGGGAATTGGGGACAGAAGGATGGATGATTTTGGGGCTGGAAATTGGGTGGATACCTGGGAAAAAAGTTCTGCCCAGGATTTGGTGAATTTCTGCCCTCCTGGGGGATGTTAGGAGGGAAGTTCCCTGGGTCAGGTGCTTTGCTGGATCCCCCCCTTGGACTGGAGGAGTCCACACATAACCCAGGATTGGTCGGTTTCCCTTGTAGCGGGGACTTACATAGTCAAGGGAGTGGGGGACTCCATTTGTGGGACTACCTCCTCGACTCCCTGTCTGTGACTGGCCCGAGGGCCTTCTGGGCTGTGAATTATTTGGTGCAGGCAGGTTTTTAGGCCCCCCCATCTCCAAATCTAAAACGGGGGCAACCTTTAACTCCGCCACCTTGGCAGCAGCAGGGGTGCTGTTGGTTTTGGGGTTTTTCTGCGCATTACTTTTATTTTCTATGGGCTTCTGCACCTCATAGATCCGGGTAGCCTGTTCAATGACCCAGTCTAGTGACCTCTTCTCGTGAAAATCTCTCACTAGCTGGGTCATGATGTATTTGGGCAAGGCATGGAAAAAAGTATTGACAAATTCTCTGCTGTCCGTGCGCACCCTTCTGGTAGTCTGTGCAAAGGCACGCTTCAATTCTTGCACGAATTCTTGTGGGGCCTGATCCTCCCCACATTGCAAATTGTAGGCTGCCTTGCGAGCCTCTTGAGGATTTCTATGAACAGATAAATGTTTCACGATGGCCGCCCTATAGGCGGACCATCTTGAATGGTTTTGGTCCTCCAGCCCTGCAAAGAAACTGGAGTATTCTGGGGAGAATGTCCATTTGACGTACTGGATGCAGCGACTGCTGTCTTTCAAATGGAAAGTCTCCATCATTTGCTCATAGAGCTCCAAGTGTTCCCAAACAGAATACTTGGCGTTCTTATGATAAGGCGTGATGACACTCCTTATTGCCTTTATTTGTTTCAATGGGTCCTTAAGAAAGGCCCTTTTTTGCCTTATTGGCCTTTTTGGTTCGGGTAACCCTGGTCCATTCATCCTCTGACTCCGAAGCACTGCTGGCAGAATATGGGGACCTGGTCTCCTGTAACGTTCAGAGGAGTCTTCAGATCCCTCCTTGCTGCCCGGATTTGATCGGTACCCCCCACTGACCTAACTGGGCAGAGGTTTTCAGGATGCCCTTAATGGGCCTACTCTGCTGGGGTTCCCCAGTAAATTGCACTGTGCTTGGGTGCCCATACCCGGATGCCCTCCGCTCCATTCCTGGGTGGTACTGGCCTATGAGCCCCATACTTTTGGCTGGATAGTAATCTGCCAGCCCTGTGGCCCTGTGCTCATGTGCGCCAGGGGACATGGGGGTGGCAGAGTCCAGGGACTGAGAGAGATGAAGGCCTCTGGTACTAGGGCTTCTGAGGTTATGCTCAGGTGTTTCCCTTTCCCAGCAAACTTCATCTCTGTCAGCCCCTGCTCCCTGTTGCAATGCAAGAGCCTGCGCTTTCAGTTCCTCAGTTAAGGCCTTACTAGACTCTATCAGTCTCTCCTGCATGGCTACCTGTTGCTGGAGCCTATCATTGTGCTGACAGAGAGCCTCATTTTCTCTCTGTGCCTCATGATTGGTTCTGGATTATTGTCTCTGCTGCAGGAGGGTTACCTCCTGAGTCCCATCCCTACTGGCCTGCTCCTTTCTTGCCAGAGCCTCCTCCACCCTCCTGGTGTGCTCTAGCAAGTCGTGATGCTCTTTGTGGAGGTCACCCAGCCCCTGGAGAGCCAGGTGAGTTTCTTCAATTTTTTCTTTTAATTGGCAGACTTCCTGCCTAAGGTGTCCCTTTCCTGACTAAGAGCCTGCATCTGTGCCGCCAGGTCGTCCCTCTGCCTTTGAAAGGCACCAGCTTTCTGGTGCTCTTCCGGAAATTCTGTCTGGGTGTCCAGGTCTTTCAGAATCAGTTTATTGCTCTCCTCTTTTTCTCTATCCAATTGGCTTTGCAGGGTGGCTACCTGCTCTGTGCATGCCCTGTTGAAGTCCAGTTGTTGCTCCAGCTTTTTCTGGCTCTGCAGTAGGGAGTCCAAACCTTCTTGGTACTCCTTCTGCAAGGCCAGAAATCTGGTATCCTGGTCAGCCTTTTCCTGTTGCAGCATATCCATATCCTCCTTTATTTTAGAGATGTACTGTCTGCTGTCATTTTCTGACTCCTGGCTCCTCTGCAGCCTCTGCTCAGAAGAGACCAGGTCAGATTGGGCCTTTTCTAACGCCATCTGTTGCCTATTTGCCAGATCTTGGCCTTTAGCACATTTGTCCTGCATGGCTCCCATATATAGATACAAATATGCCGATATCCTGGCAATCTTATTGTGTTCATCTTTGGCCTTAGAAGCCATATATACACTCAGGGCCACATGTAAGGGACCCTGATCCCTCCACATATCTGACCCAGTTGTAGTGACCTGTTGTGTGATCGCCTGCAACCATACATTTTGGTCCTGCTCAGACCATTCACCTCTCACAAACAGTTTATGTAAGAGGTGCTCCCTAGCTATCTTCATATCTACCAAGGTCGTCATTCTGGAATTTGAGTTCCTTCCTGACTAACAGAAGTTTGTATTTTATTTTGCAAAACAGACCGTTTCCTTAGAGCGTTCCTTTGAGGGGTGCTTTCACAGTGTAAAACAGCGTGGTGGTCTAACCGGATATGTGTATCCGGTCAGTTGGCACACTGTATTAAGCTGCACAAGTGGTAACTCTAATCCAGAATATCTCGGCTACGAGCCCCCACTCTGTAAGTGACTCCAATCAAGCAATCACACTAAGTCAGTGCCTTGTCTGGGATGCCCAAGGGAAGCCCTTATTTATGTATTTTTATGGCAAGTTATAATCTGGATGATGAACCCTTGTATAACACCCCTCTCTTAGAATCCCCCTTGACCCCACTGAGCCAAGAAGTAGGCTTGTTTTGCAAATTTAAAAGGTTTATTTGAAAAATTAAACTATATATATATATATATATATATATATATATATATATATATATATATATATATATATCACACATCTATAAATAAATTGATAATGGATAGTACACTTGTGAATAAGAGCAGTAATCAGCAAGAGGTAATCCTACAGTAGCACAGTTCTTGGTTACTTATGAATAGGAACAGAAGAATAAGGTGGGAAAGAATGCTTTATATGGTTCAAGGAAATGCAATGATGAATGAAATACATTACAGAAAATAACTTGATATGATTTCAACCAAAAGATAATATGATCACTTTTTCTTGAACAATTCACTCCCACCCCCTATGCAATGTAAGGAGATGAAAAGGAGAGCATACAGTTCTCAGGAATGCAAACAATATAATTCAGTTCCCCCCTAGCAAGCTTAGAGGAAAACAGGTAGAAATTTGAAACACAGGCTCAAAATGCTTTGAATGTGATGACAATGAAGTGTGAAATGTGCTACAAATGCTTCTAATTCCCTCTAGAGGTTCAGGGTGGGTGATATCTAGTTTATATTAGTTCAGGCTCATTTTAGCAATGCTCTATGAGTAACTAGCAGGTTAAAACGAATTCTAGCAAACGAAAGCAAGGAGCTGCTGATTTTTACACGTGGCTGAAATTGTGCAAAATGTCAAATCGCAGCAAATTTAATCGCGTGCGTCGAGCGTGATTGCGGAGGCACTATAAGGAGTAGGAAGTCTAGGCTCGTTGGAAAGCTTAGAATCTTAGCTTTAAGATGTCAGTTAAAACTCGCTCCTAGCACAAAGGGTTCCGGAATACGTCCGATTTTGTGAAGGTAGTTTTTCGGATTTGAAATTTAAAAGTTCAAAATGACAGGTGACAGTTTTCAGTTTTAAAAAGGACAGAATGACACACACGATTCCTATGAGGTAGTTCTAAATAGGTTAAAATAGTTTTAATTAGATTATTTTAAACTAAGAGATTAGTCTGGCACAGTCCTAGAGTACTCACACTATCTTTTGGACAGGAATGACTTCGTCACCGATCGGGTCAGGATTGGCTGCACTTCTGCTAGCGGTTCTTCACAGCGGTCTGGTCTCTGGTTCTGCTCTCAGCACTGCACAGTTCTGGTCTCTCTGGATCTCTGGTCTCTCTGGATTTCTGGTCTCTCTGGATCTCTGGTCTTTGGAGGTTAATGGATTTGAAGTCTGGAGTCTCCCGTCAAAGCATCCCGCAAGAAAGTGGAAAGTGAATGTCCTGCCTGTCTTTCAGTGGTCCTTTTTATGTCTTTAGAAAGTGGGTGTCTGTGTTGGTCATAACTAAACCTGCCCCTCTCTTTTATCATTGGCCAATTCCTCCTCTCTCCCTTGATTGAGGGAAGGAAATGTGAGTCAGAGTGATGCTGTAGGTTTTATGGTCCGAGGATCCTTCCCCTGTCAAATTGCACACAAATCTATATTTGATCCAAACACACATTTATCTATGTACCATTTTTCTAATATTATAGGTCCAGTTAACATATTTTCTGTAGTACCAAACCATCCGATCCCTGTATTTGTACGATGTTGTGTCCACTTTTGACAGAATTCTGCCCCTTTTCATCCAGATAACAACCTTTAAACCTTTCCAGATTTGACACAACTGTACACCTCCCTTCTACACACATTCCAGTAAATTTTAATTTGTCTAGCTTAAACACAGTGTCTGCAATATCAATAAAAAGTGGGGTTCTGCCTCAGAGTCCTAATGCCTTTTAAAATGTGCACGGAAAAATCACAAGAATAATGATATTATTTATATAATTTTGACCAGTCTGCACTATGAGTTATCTATCTTTTTAAAATTATGCCCTGGTCAAAAGTGGTGTGGCTTCCCACATTACCTGGTGGAATAACTAGTTTATCCACTTCCCCCAAGCTCAGATGGCTCTCACAGGCACTGCCCCTCCCAGTTTCTCCCAAGAGGAAGCCATTTTACGACCCCCCCAATATAACATTTGCCTGAGTCCAGGACAGGGCTTTGTTCAACTTCCTGCAGTCCACAGGTGCTCCTCCCCTAACCCAATCAGAGAGGTGTTATCTCATTTTGGCAGGGGTGGCAGGATCCAGCCAGGTCTGGGAAGAGTTGTTGAGCCAGTTCAACTCCCGCTGGGGTTAGTTGTCAGGCAGAATTCAATTTCTTTAAGTCACATTTCAGCTAAATGTCCTGTTTGTTCCCAGTTTAAATCAAACTTACAATTTTTACACATGCAGCTAGAATGCTGATTCTAAGTTCAAAACCATGACATTTAACAGTTGCAAACTATGTGACACTCAAAAGTAGGTCACTCATTTAATTTAAACATTTCGATTTTAGTGGTTTTAAATCCAATTTCAATTAAGCTGCTGACATCCACAGCTCACCCAGTTTTGTTATAAACTTTGTTTTGGGCTCTTCATCTTCCCAGATTTTGCATGCACACAACACTTCATTCTGCCAGATGTCTGCTGGTGTTCAGTAAGATTTTTGAATATCCTGCAATGTTCGAAATAGGCACTTTGAGCTTGCATTCAGGAAAACAAAGGTGATTTTAAGGCGCTTTTGGTCTAACAACACTGTTATTTTTCCTTTGACACCACCTTTCACCACTGGCGCTTCCGGTCCATCATGCTAGCACTGGTGGGTGGCAGGTTAGACAACCATTTTGGTGTGCGCACAACTGCGCGGTTTTCCTGGTTCTGGGATGGAATGATGCGCGGCGACAGCTCATCCCCACATCCACCCAGTCTATTGATTTAGTTTTGTTCTGGGATAGAATGATGGGCGGCGACAGCTCATCCCCACATCTACCCCGTCTAATAATTCAACATGGATCAAAACCCTTAACACACAATACAACAGGTGAGCATGTACCACCCTTCCCCCTACTTTTACATCCAGATCTTTAGTGTATGGAACCGTAGAAATAGCCCCAGAGAATCCCTGTGTGTCGAGAGTTTTGCCAGATAATGGGAAATCCCTTTTACTGATGCATGATTTCTCAGCGCCCGAATCTACCAAAAATATGAATTGCTTGTTTCCCATCTCTACTCCCACCATGGGTTCCTCTTCAGGGTAAAGGGTCATTAACAGGACTGGACATGCAAGAGTTCTCTGTGGGCTCTCCTAGTCAGGGTATGCATTTGTCCTGGGAAATGAGAAGGTGTTTCCCCCCACCATGGTTGCGCATTGAAATGGGCCAACCGTACCATTCGGTGTTGCATTAAATGGGTTTGTGCCACCTGCCTGTTGGAAAGTGGTTTGGGGTGCATATTGTTGCATTGCTTACTGTTGCTGCTGTTGCAAGGATAGGTCTGTGAACTGCAGGGGCAGCTGCGTGTATGCCTGGTGTATTTTGTGCGATATAGAGGTCATTCTGGGCATCAGCCCTTGGGGACCCCTTGAGGTGGAGGACCATAATTCTGTTGGCCGTAATTGTACCCCATTCCCTGTCTGCTTCTACACTCCCTTGAAAAATTCTCACATCATGCTGGCACTGGTGGGTGGCAGGTTAGACAACCATTTTGGTGTGCGCAAAACCACGCGGTTTTCCTGGTTCTGGGATGGAATGATGGGCGGCGACAGCTCATCCCCACATCCACCCAGTCTATTGATTTAGTTTTGTTCTGGGATAGAATGATGGGCGGCGACAGCTCATCCCCACATCTACCCCGTCTAATAATTCAACATGGGTCAAAACCCTTGACAAACCCCCCCCCCCGACTGCACTTTGAATTTGAGTCGAGGGGGAGTCGGTGCAAAGAATGTTTTGATCCACACACGGGTATGTCCGCATCATCTTTTCCCAATTCTGTAGATGGCACAGTTCTGCATCTTTTCCTCCATCCGGTTGATCAATCAGTTCTCCTTGCTGGTCCTGATTGGAGGATTGGGCGGTACCCCGGGCCCCTCGGATCTTTGCTCCCGGTCCCCGGTCATCCTCCTTGGCCAGTCTCCAGGTTTTCTTTCTCCTAGGATGACAAAGCAAAAGCGGCAATACCTATTCATAGACATTTTTCCACCACTATTGATATAGTGGGGCGACATATAAATTTTATAAATCACGAGAATAGATCATAGCATTCTTATTTTGAAAAAAAAGATATCATCATGAACATTTTTTTTTTTCAAATCATAATATTTTATAGACTATATGTGGGATATTTTAGGATGGGAACTGAATTAATCTGGAGCGGTCCTCTCTGGTATTGCAGAGGACTCCTCCAGTTGTTGCAGAGTGTGCCTGGGATGGCAACACTTTAGCTGATTAATATGGACCCACTTGTCTTCCCCTTCTGCCAGACTACCTTTGGGTATGCGGATCTTATAGGCTACAGGGGAGATTTTGTCTATAATTTCAAACGGTCCCTTCCACGTAGGCAAACATTTTTGCTGTTTGGCCTGGTTTCTTTGGAAATTGTATAGATAGACCCGGTCCCCAACCTCCTATACTTTCCTGGTGGTTTTCAGATCGTAGTGGGTCTTCATGCTATCAGCTGATCTTTCTAGATTCCGCTGAGCATAGGCAAAAGCATGTTGGAGGTGTTTCCTTAAATTCTCCACATACTCATGAGTTGCGGAGGCATTTATCAACGTTTGCTCTTGGGTTCTGTAGAGCAAATGCTGGGGAAGCACCATCTTGCATCCAGTCATCAACTCAAATGGTGACATTTTAGTTGCAGATGAAGGGGTAGATCTGATGGCCATTAGGACCAGAGGTAATCGGATATCCCAACTTGGCCCAGAATCTGCCACAAACCTTTTTAATATGCTCACAATTGTCCGGTTGTAGCGTTCTACTGCCCCCGAAAAAGCTGGCCTGTAAGAAATATTTAGCTTCCTTTTGACCCCCAGTATCTCCCAATTCTTTGTCATTACCTCGCTGGTGAAATGGCTACCTCTGTCTGACTCAATCCTTTGAGGTAGACCAAAACGGGAAAAGATGTGGTTAATCATCAGGGCCGCTGCTGTTTCTGCCTTGCAGTTTGGGGCCGTGAGACATTCCACCGACTTGGTAAACAAGCATGTGACGGTTAACATGTACTTGTTTCCTCTAGACGAGCGAATTACAGGGCCTACAAAGTCGATTTGCAAATCTAACCATAGCAGTGTCACCCCCCTCTTTTGGAGAGGCGCACGGTGTGTGAGGGATGATGGCTGAAATTGTGCACACACAAGACACCCCTTCAAGTATTGGTCAAGATCCTGCCCCATATATGGCCAGTATGCAACCTCTCTTAAGATTTCCAGTGTTGTGTGAAATCCCCTATGACCGGCGGTGGCCGCATCATGGGCGTGACTTAACATCAGGCTTCGAATGAGGTAGAGACCACCCACTGATCATGGCCAGCTTGGGATTTCCTTACCAACAAACCGTCTTGGATTCAGAACCTTTTTGGACATTTCATCAACACTCTTAGGTCCTCCTTCCCAATGTAATCGGTATCCGTCAGGGGAAAGTTCTCAGGGTCCTCAATGTGTTGGTAAAACTTACCAATTATTGGATCCCCCTTCTGAGCTGTAATCAAATCAGCATCAGGGGTCTCATTACTCCATTGTGCAGTTGAAAGATCATTGTGAGCATTTGTCTGGGACCTAGTGATAGCAGTGACCTGGATTTCCCCCAACAGGGACTCTATTTCGATTAGATCCCCTTGGATGGCCCTGGTTTTGGCCAGCCGAACCGCTAAGTCATTTCCAGTTTTGTCTGGTCCCTCTACTTTGGAATGACCCTTGATCTTTTTCCAGTAGATGATCATCCCATTCGATGTGACCAGATCATCAATATTTTGGATTAACTTCCCATGTTTCAAGGGTTTGTTATTAGCACATAACATGCCTCTGGTTTTCCAATTAACCAGGTGCTCCACGAACCCGTTCCGTACATAATCCGAATCTGTGATTATGACCAGTTCGTGGAGTTGATGATGGACAGCAGTGAGGATGGCCTGATGCACAGCCATCAACTCTGCCACCTGACTACTTCGGGGACCAATTTTGTATCCAGCTGAGGGTTCTGGAAACTCCTTCACCCATGCATTCCCTACGCCAGCCACCAGTTCTTTCTCCCCGTTGTTGTCAACATGGTACGAGCATCCATACACATAGACAGTGGGCAGCCCCTCACACTTGTCTTCTTCAAAGACTTTGTGTGGGGAATTAAGGTATGCTTCCATGTTGTCCTTGATTTTTAGACTTTCGTCCTCGAGACAGTTTTCTCTGGCACAATCATGCAAGCCAGCCAGACCTTGCGCGAGGGGACTCTTCTTGTTTTGGACATACCTGACCTCCACAGGAAAGCCTTGCATTGACAGAATCCAGGAAGTAATTCGGGAATTACTCACATTTCCGGCCTGGATTATGTCACTTTGGAGATATTGCAGAGGCTGGTGTGGAGTCTCCACTATGATGTGTTCCCCCTGGATAAACGGGCGGTAATTCTTCAATGCCCACACCGTTGCCAGGAGTGCCTTCTCACAATCGTTGAATTTTTCCTCCACAGAGGATAAAGTTTTGCTCGCATAGGAGATTACTTTATTGACCTTGTCATGCTTTTGGTATAATACTGCCGTCAAGCACATATTAGAGAACCCTGTCTCCAGGAAGAACTCCTTGTTTCTGAAAGGGTAAGCTAGGCAAGGCGCTTGTGAGAGGCTTCTCTTGAGTTTTCTTACTGCCTCTGATTGTTCTGGACCCCATTCCCACTTGACCCCCCCTTCAAGAGATGAATCAGAGGTCTAGTGATCTCTGCGTAGCCTTCAATGAACTTTCTGCTGTAATTAGTCAGTCCAAGGAGGCTCCTTAGTTCCCGCAGAGTTATGGGATCCTTCAGTTTCTGAAGTGCTTCCACTTTCTTTTCCTGGGGACAGAGACCCTGAGGAGTAATCTCATGCCCCAAGAAATTAACACGGGTTCTACACCACTGTGCTTTCTGAAAGGAAAGTTTTGCTCCTGCGCCCTCAACTGTGTCAGAACATAACAGATCTCCGCTATGTGTTCTTCCACAGATGAACTTTTGATGAGGGCATCATCTACATAAGCCAGGTTACCCCTCGCACCCAGGTCGGGCATGGCCTTATGTAGAAAAATGTTGAATTCATTGCCGGAGTTGAGGTATCCGAAGGGAGTCTGGGTCCATGTGTACTGCTGGCCCCCAAAGGTAAAAGCCAGTTTGTATTGGTCCTCCCTACTGACAGGCACGGTCCAGTATCCATTGGTCAGGTCTATTGCAGTGAATACCTGTGACCCCTGAATCTGGGCCAGCCCTTGGACAATGTAGGGTAGAGGCCATCAGGAAGTATGGACCCATTTGTTGAGCTCCCTAAGGTCGGCACAGAGTCTCCACTGGCCTTTTGGCTTCAATATTCCCAGCACCGGATTATTGAAGGTGCTGTGTACTGGACGGATTATTCCCCGGGACTCAAGGTTCTTAATTATTTCAGTAAGGGACTCCATGGATGCGAGAGGCAAACGATATTGCTTCACAAACACTGGAGTCATTCCACGGTCCGTGGGAATTGCTGTTGTGTGGATGTCGGTGCAACCACAGTCATATGAGTCTACCGCAAAGAGATCTTGGAAATCCAAGAAAACTTGTTTCAACTTTTGCTTCTGTTCCAGAGTCACACAGGCATCAGCTAGGTTGACTCTCTCTTCCACCATCTGCCTGAAACCTGGAAAGACTTCTGGTTTGGCTATCTCAGCGGCCTCCTCCAGCTGGGTGGAGAAGTCCCTGGTCAGAGTGCTGATTTGGACCGGCGGCTTCAGGTGGGAAAGGCAGCCCTCATGGACCTGAAAAATCACCTCATCCCCTCTGAAGTCACAAGTCACATCTTCCTTACCATAAGGGCAAGAAGTGTACGCCAGGAAGTTCCCCCCATGCCGGGTGAAAATCCTGTCTGGTGTTGTATTGTTATCACTGTCACTGTCAAAACAGTCCTTGGGGATTTGTCCTAACAGTTCATTTCCTAAATCAATGGAGAAATATCGGTCATCAACCGCCATTCCAATGATGGTGCCTGCGGCTAGAGTAATGCTCTGTAAGTTGCTGTTATCCACCTCTATTGGAATGGTGTCATGTTCTATGTTGACTAATGGTGTTGGGTTTACCCCTAACCCTTGCTGTTGGAGAGAAGCATTTAGATGAATATAAGCATCAGGGTTTTTCAATTTTTGTCCAATTTTAACTTTCACTTCCAGGGAGAATTGTCGGGTCCTTTCTTGGATGGTGACTTCCTCTTTAATCTGAATTTCAACTGCATAAGGTAGCAATTGAGCTGACCTAAATGCTTTTTCTGGATCATCAAAGCCCATGGGATTATCTGCTAATCGGGACCAAGCTTTGAAGTTTATTAGGTCCAAACTAATGGCAAAGCGATTGAGAATGTCACTGCCTAAGTAAAAGGCGGCAGTGACGTCTCGCACGACCCAACAATTATGGACTATGCTCTTGTTGCCAATGGAGATTTTGAGCATACACTTGCTTGGCAGGAGATGTTTGGAATTGGGTGCTTCCAGGTCCATTTACCATTTGTCTATCAGTTTGAATGTGGGAATGGCTGGATCTTTTGGGAGTTGTCGGAGCATGGCTTCTTTAATGAAGCTCTTACCGTTGTTCACACACACTCGAGTGAGAACAGAGTCCTTCCCATCATTTAACTGAACAGGGATGAACAACTGCTCTCCAATGTGCTGAATATCAGCCAGGCTCTGAGCTGATTTCACATCTTTCTGGACTATAGGAGTGGAAGTGTCTGATTGTGGATTGGTAAAGAATTTCAGAGTGTTTCCTTCCAGTGTGGAATACCACCTTAAACTGGAAGGAAGGTTGATTTTCAGAAATAGAGAGGACCCCCCATCACCCGTCTGTTGTCCTACTGCTATTACTGTGACGTCTGGAATTTGGTTGTTCTGGAAGTGAAATTCTACTTGGTCAGATTTTTGTTCAACCATGTGACAGGTGTCATTTAAACTAACATGGTTGACACTCTGTTTTAATTTTATTGGTCGGCTAGTCTGGGTCCAGAGGACCTTGTTTACACAATCTATTAAGGGTGACAACCTTCTCAGGAGGTCGTTCCCTAGTAAACAAGGGGTGCCCTCTGGCGTCACTACTATGACCGGGTGTTTCAACCTGTGATGCCCAATTTTAATGTTCAAATCTGCCGTCCCCTCGACGGGAATATCCTTCCTGTCAAAGTTCTGGAGTTGTCCAGGAAGAGAGGTGAGAGGAATATGATAATTCTCTCCCCTTCCTAAATTCAGTTCATCAAAGGCCCTTCTGGACAGAAGGGTAGCTTGAGATCCAGTGTCCACCAGCGCTGAAATTGTACCCTGCCCCTGTACTTGTACCGGGGCATAATATCTTCCCTCCTTCTCCTCAAGGGGGCACAGATAATGCACATTTTTGGACAACTGGTGGGCCAATTTTCTGGTTTTGGACATTGCAAGAGAAGAGATTTGGGCAGAATTCTGTGGAGAGCCTTGGGAATCTAAGAGAAAAAGTTGGCAACTGGAAATGGTTTCGGGTTCTGGGCCGCCCCCCCCCCCCTTTTTGGAGGCAGTCATCAGGATAGGTTGGACCCATGGGATTTTGGTATTGTTGGTTCTGGGATGAGATGATGGGCGGCGGTAGCTCAGTCTCCACATCTCCCCAGTCTGTTGATTTGGTTTTAGGTTCCCCTGGTTCCGGTTCTGGGCCGCCCCTGCCTTTTTGGAGGCAGTCACCAGGATGGGTTTGAACCAGGGGTTTTTGGTTTTGTTGGTTCTGGGATAGGATGATGGGCGGCGACAGCTCAATCCCCACATCTACCCAGTCTGGATTGGAATCTCTTGGGACCCATTTTTCCTTGGAAGGAGTTCCCCCATCTCTGAAGGAGAAGATCCATTTCCCAGGATCTTCTGAGGATCCCTCTCCCTCAAATTGGAAGACCTGTACCTCCTCCACAAAGTGGGTCTGTTTGGGTCCTTTGTTTCTCCTACCTCCTCTTTGCTCATTGGGTGGCAGACTTTCAGGGGTAGGAGATTTTGTTTCCGGTTCCTGGTTTTCCAGGGGCTGTTTACAAGTTGGGAAGGAAGCTTCCTCCAAGGCTTTACACGCCCTTCCCCTTGTGCCTCCTCCCTGGGAACCGGTGGGTTATCGGGGTACTGCCCCCATCATTGTTCTGGAGCACCAGGCCCAGAGTTTGGGGCATTCTGCGGTGGCATGCTCATCTGAGGGTTATGTTGAGCCCTCAGTATGTGACCCAGATCCCGTGCCATATTTTGGACCTGGCGCTCAAGTTGTGAAACCCGCTCAGGCTGATACGGGGCTCTATTTTCTCCCCTGGGCTGATCCCGGGAAGGGTAGCTATCCCTTCTCTGGTAATACCCCAAATTGGGAAGATTTTGGTACCCCTCCACCCTTGGCCTCCCCTCTCCCAGATTAGGTTGTCTGGGCTCAGGGAATTGGGGACAGAAGGATGGATGATTTTGGGGCTGGAAATTGGGTGGATACCTGGGAAAAAAGTTCTGCCCAGGATTTGGTGAATTTCTGCCCTCCTGGGGGATGTTAGGAGGGAAGTTCCCTGGGTCAGGTGCTTTGCTGGATCCCCCTCCTTGGACTGGAGGAGTCCACACATAACCCAGGATTGGTCGGTTTCCCTTGTAGCGGGGACTTACATAGTCAAGGGAGTGGGGGACTCCATTTGTGGGACTACCTCCTCGACTCCCTGTCTGTGACTGGCCCGAAGGCCTTCTGGGCTGTGAATTATTTGGTGCAGGCAGGTTTTTAGGCCCCCCCATCTCCAAATCTAAAACGGGGGCAACCTTTAACTCCGCCACCTTGGCAGCAGCAGGGGTGCTGTTGGTTTTGGGGTTTTTCTGCGCATTACTTTTATTTTCTATGGGCTTCTGCACCTCATAGATCCGGGTAGCCTGTTCAATGACCCAGTCTAGTGACCTCTTCTCGTCAAAATCTCTCACTAGCTGGGTCATGATGTATTTGGGCAAGGCATGGAAAAAAGTATTGACAAATTCTCTGCTGTCCATGCGCACCCTTCTGGTGGTCTGTGCAAAGGCACGCTTCAATTCTTGCACGAATTCTTGTGGGGCCTGATCCTCCCCACATTGCAAATTGTAGGCTGCCTTGCGAGCCTCTTGAGGATTTCTATGAACAGATAAATGTTTCAAGATGGCCGCCCTATAGGCGGACCATCTTGAATGGTTTTGGTCCTCCAGCCCTGCAAAGAAACTGGAGTATTCTGGGGAGAATGTCCATTTGACGTACTGGATGCAGTGACTGCTGTCTTTCAAATGGAAAGTCTCCATCATTTGCTCATAGAGCTCCAAGTGTTCCCAAACAGAATACTTGGCGTTCTTATGATAAGGCGTGATGACACTCCTTATTGCCTTTATTTGTTTCAATGGGTCCTTAAGCAAGGCCCTTTTTTGCCTTATTGGCCTTTTTGGTTCGGGTAACCCTGGTCCATTCATCCTCTGACTCCGAAGCACTGCTGGCAGAATGTGGGGACCTGGTCTCCTGTGTCCTGTAACGTTCAGAGGAGTCTTCAGATCCCTCCTTGCTGCCCGGATTTGATCGGTACCCCCCCACTGACCTAACTGGGCAGAGGTTTTCAGGATGCCCTTAGTGGGCCTATTCTCCTGGGGTTCCCCAGTAAATTGCACTGTGCTTGGGTGCCCATACCCGGATGCCCTCCGCTCCATTCCTGGGTCGTACTGGCCTATGTGCCCCATACTTTTGGCTGGATAGTAATCTGCCAGCCCTGTGACCCTGTGCTCATGTGCGCCAGGGGAAATGGGGGTGGCAGAGTCCAGGGACTGAGAGAGATGAAGGCCTCTGGTACTAGGGCTTCTGAGGTTATGCTCAGGTGTTTCCTTTTCCCAGCGAACTTCATCTCTGTCAGCCCCTGCTCCCTGTTGCAATGCAAGAGCCTGCGCTTTCAGTTCCTCAGTTAAGGCCTTACTAGACTCTATCAGTCTCTCCTGCATGGCTACCTGTTGCTGGAGCCTATCATTGTGCTGACAGAGAGCCTCATTTTCTCTCTGTGCCTCCTGATTGGTTCTGGAGTATTGGGCCAGTCTCTGCTGCAGGAGGGTTACCTCCTGAGTCCCATCCCTACTGGCCTGCTCCTTTCTTGCCAGAGCCTCCTCCACCCTCGTGGTGTGCTCTAGCAAGTCGTGATGCTCTTTGTGGAGGTCACCCAGCCCGTGGAGAAGCAGGTGAGTTTCTTCAATTTTTTCTTTTAATTGGCAGACTTCCTGCCTAAGGTGTCCCTTTCCTGACTAAGAGCCTGCATCTGTGCCGCCAGGTCGTCCCTCTGCCTTTGAAAGGCACCAGCTTTCTGGCGCTCTTCCTGAAATTCTGTCTGGGTGTCCAGGTCTTTCAGAATCAGTTTATTGGTCTCCTCTTTTTCTCTATCCAATTGGCTTTGCAGGGTGGCTACCTGCTCTGTGCATGCCCTGTTGAAGTCCAGTTGTTGCTCCAGCTTTTTCTGGCTCTGCAGTAGGGAGTCCAAACCTTCTTGTTACTCCTTCTGCAAGGCCAGAAATCTGGTATCCTGGTCAGCCTTTTCCTGTTGCAGCATATCCATATCCTCCTTTATTTTAGAGATGCACTGTCTGCTGTCATTTTCTGACTCCTGGCTCCTCTGCAGCCTCTGCTCAGAAGAGACCAGGTCAGATTGGGCCTTTTCTAATGCCATCTGTTGCCTATTTGCCAGATCTTGGCCTTTAGCACATTTGTCCTGCATGGCTCCCATATATAGATACAAATATGCCGATATCCTGGCAATCTTATTGTGTTCATCTTTGGCCTTAGAAGCCATATATACACTCAGGGCCACATGTAAGGGACCCTGATCTCTCCACATATCTGACCCAGTTGTAGTGACCTGTTGTGTGATCGCCTGCAACCATACATTTTGGTCCTGCTCAGACCATTCACCTCTCACAAACAGTTTATGTAAGAGGTTCTCCCTAGCTATCTTCATATCTACCAAGGTCGTCATTCTGGAATTTGAGTTCCTTCCTGACTAACAGAAGTTTGTATTTTATTTTGCAAAACAGACCGTTTCCTTAGAGCGTTCCTTTGAGGGGTGCTTTCACAGTGTAAAACAGCGTGGTGGTCTAACCGGATATGTGTATCCGGTCAGTTGGCACACTGTATTAAGCTGCACAAGTGGTAACTCTAATCCAGAATATCTCGGCTACGAGCCCCCACTCTGTAAGTGACTCCAATCAAGCAATCACACTAAGTCAGTGCCTTGTCTGGGATGCCCAAGGGAAGCCCTTATTTATGTATTTTTATGGCAAGTTATAATCTGGATGATGAACCCTTGTATAACACCCCTCTCTTAGAATCCCCCTTGACCCCACTGAGCCAAGAAGTAGGCTTGTTTTGCAAATTTAAAAGGTTTATTTGAAAAATTAAACTATATATATATATATATATATATATATATATATATTTGTATATATATATATATATATATATATCACACATCTATAAATAAATTGATAATGGATAGTACACTTGTGAATAAGAGCAGTAATAAGCAAGAGGTAATCCTAAAGTAGCACAGTTCCTGGTTACTTATGAATAGGAACAGAAGAATAAGGTGGGAAAGAATGCTTTATATGGTTCAAGGAAATGCAATGATGAATGAAATACATTACAGAAAATAACTTGATATGATTTCAACCAAAAGGTAATATGATCACTTTTTCTTGAACAATTCACTCCCACCCCCTATGCAATGTAAGGAGATGAAAAGGAGAGCATACAGTTCTCAGGAATGCAAACAATATAATTCAGTTCCCCCCTAGCAAGCTTAGAGGAAAACAGGTAGAAATTTGAAACACAGGCTCAAAATGCTTTGAATGTGATGACAATGAAGTGTGAAATGTGCTAAAAATGCTTTTAATTCCCTCTAGAGGTTCAGGGTAGGTGATATCTAGTTTATATTAGTTCAGGCTTATTTTAGCAATGCTCTATGAGTAACTAGCAGGTTAAAACGAATTCTAGCAAAGGAAAGCAAGGAGCTGCTGATTTTTACACGTGGCTGAAATTGTGCAAAATGTCAAATCGCAGCAAATTTAATCGCGTGCGTCGAGCGTGATTGCGGAGGCACTATAAGGAGTAGGAAGTCTAGGCTCGTTGGAAAGCTTAGAATCTTAGCTTTAAGATGACAGTTAAAACTCGCTCCTAGCACAAAGGGTTCCGGAATACGTCCGGTTTTGTGAAGGTAGTTTTTCGGATTTGAAATTTAAAAGTTCAAAATGACAGGTGACAGTTTTCAGTTTTAAAAAGGACAGAATGACACACACGATTCCTATGAGGTAGTTCTAAATAGGTTAAAATAGTTTTAATTAGATTATTTTAAACTAAGAGATTAGTCTGGCACAGTCCTAGAGTACTCACACTATCTTTTGGACAGGAATGACTTCGTCACCGATCGGGTCAGGATTGGCTGCACTTCTGCTAGCGGTTCTTCACAGCGGTCTGGTCTCTGGTTCTGCTCTCAGCACTGCACAGTTCTGGTCTCTCTGGATCTCTGGTCTCTCTGGATCTCTGGTCTCTCTGGATCTCTGGTCTTTGGAGGTTGATGGATTTGAAGTCTAGAGTCTCCCGGCAAAGCATCCCGCAAGAAAGTGGAAAGTGAATGTCCTGCCTGTCTTCAGTGGTCCTTTTTATGTCTTTAGAAAGTGGGTGTGTGTGTTGGTCATAACTAAACCTGCCCCTCTCTTTTATCATTGGCCAATTCCTCCTCTCTCCCTTGATTGAGGGAAGGAAATGTGAGTCAGAGTGATGCTGTAGGTTTTATGGTCCGAGGATCCTTCCCCTGTCAAATTGCACACAAATCTATATTTGATCCAAACACACATTTATCTATGTACCATTTTTCTAATATTATAGGTCCAGTTAACATATTTTCTGTAGTACCAAACCATCCGATCCCTGCCTTTGTACGATGTTGTGTCCACTTTTGACAGAATTCTGCCCCTTTTCATCCAGATAACAACCTTTAAACCTTTCCAGATTTGACACAACTGTACACCTCCCTTCTACACACATTCCAGTAAATTTTAATTTGTCTAGCTTAAACACAGTGTCTGCAATATCAATAAAAAGTGGGGTTCTGCCTCAGAGTCCTAATGCCTTTTAAAATGTGCACGGAAAAATCCCAAGAATAATGATATTATTTATATAATTTTGACCAGTCTGCACTATGAGTTATCTATCTTTTTAAAATTATGCCCTGGTCAAAAGTGGTGTGGCTTCCCACATTACCTGGTGGAATAACTAGTTTATCCACTTCCCCCAAGCCCAGATGGCTCTCACAGGCACTGCCCCTCCCAGTTTCTCCCAAGAGGAAGCCATTTTACGACCCCCCCAATATAACATTTGCCTGAGTCCAGGACAGGGCTTTGTTCAACTTCCTGCAGTCCCCAGGTGCTCCTCCCCTAACCCAATCAGAGAGGTGTCATCTCATTTTGGCAGGGGTGGCAGGATGCAGCCAGGCCTGGGAAGAGTTTTTGAGCCAGTTCAACTCCCGCCGGGGTTAGTTGTCAGGCAGAATTCAATTTCTTTAAGTCACATTTCAGCTAAATGTCCTGTTTGTTCCCAGTTTAAATCAAACTTACAATTTTTACACATGCAGCTAGAATGCTGATTCTAAGTTCAAAACCATGACATTTAACAGTTGCAAACTATGTGACACTCAAAAGTAGGTCACTCATTTAATTTAAACATTTCGATTTCGGTGGTTTTAAATCCAATTTCAATTAAGCTGCTGACATCCACAGCTCACCCAGTTTTGTTATAAACTTTGTTTTGGGCTCTTCATCTTCCCAGATTTTGCATGCACACACCACTTCATTCTGCCAGATGTCTGCTGGTGTTCAGTAAGATTTTTGAATATCCTGCAATGTTCGAAATAGGCACTTTGAGCTTGCATTCAGGAAAACAAAGGTGATTTTAAGGCGCTTTTGGTCTAACAATGCTGTTATTTTTCCTTTAACACCACCTTTCACCACTGGCGCTTCCGGTCCATCATGCTGGCACTGGTGGGTGGCAGGTTAGACAACCATTTTGGTGTGCGCACAACTGCGCGGTTTTCCTGGTTCTGGGATGGAATGATGGGCGGCGACAGCTCATCCCCACATCCACCCAGTCTATTGATTTAGTTTTGTTCTGGGATAGAATGATGGGCGGCGACAGCTCATCCCCACATCTACCCCGTCTAATAATTCAACATGGATCAAAACCCTTGACACACAATACAACAGGTGAGCATGTACCACCCTTCCCCCTACTTTTACATCCAGATCTTTAGTGTATGGAACCGTAGAAATAGCCCCAGAGAATCCCTGCATGTCGACAGTTTTGCCAGATAATGGGAAATCCCTTTTACTGATGCATGATTTCTCAGCGCCCGAATCTACCAAAAATATGAATTGCTTGTTTCCCATCTCTACTCCCACCATGGGTTCCTCTTCAGGGTAAAGGGTCATTAACAGGACTGGACATGCAAGAGTTCTCTGTGGGCTCTCCTAGTCAGGGTATGCATTTGTCCTGGGAAATGAGAAGGTGTTTCCTCCCACCATGGTTGCGCATTGAAATGGGCCAACCGTACCATTCGGTGTTGCATTAAATGGGTTTGTGCCACCTGCCTGTTGGAAAGTGGTTTGGGGTGCATATTGTTGCATTGCTTACTGTTGCTGCTGCTGCAAGGATAGGTCTGTGAACTGCAGGGGCAGCTGCGTGTATGCCTGGTGTATTTTGTGCGATATAGAGGTCATTCTGGGCATCAGCCCTTGGGGACCCCTTGAGGTGGAGGACCATAATTCTGTTGGCCGTAATTGTACCCCATTCCCTGTCTGCTTCTACACTCCCTTGAAAAATTCTCACATTTACCACAGTTCCAACATTGTGAAGGCCCCATTCCTCCCCCCCTGGGTCCCATTCCACCAAATCCCTCTCCCTTGACCCCCAGAACCCACCTCTTCCTCGCAGTTGTCCTCCTTGCCACTGTGGGCTGTGGTACTGTGTATTCCCACCCCACTGTCCTTGTCCTCCTTCTGACCACACTGCGGCTATTCTAGCGTTGGTGAAATTCAGGGTATATCATACCACTTCCAGCTGTGCTGGTGTCGACACTGATGCCTCCACAGCGACTATAGCTCGTTTGTTTTGTACTTGTTTTGCTTCCTCTGCCTACTGCATCGGAGCCGTTTTCTTGTCATGCTCCCTGAATCTTCTCCAATGGTGTATTATTATGCTCTGTATTTCAGCCATCCCTTTGCATCAACACCCACAACTTTGTCTAGTGCCTTCTGCACCTCCTTGGGTAGGCCCTTTTTAATAATAAATTGGAAGAAGGGTTTTGATTAATCATAGTACATTGCATGATAGACTGTAAGTCAGGTGTGTCAGGAAATGCTTGCTGTAACATTTCAATATCTTAACTCAAACCTTATTAAAGAATCCTTTATCATGTGTATCGTTTTCCTAGAGTTACTCCCGAGTACAATGCTTTTACCCACACATTGGTAGCCTGATCTCTGATAGTAGCTACCAGTAGGCTTTTGAAGTCCCCAACTGCTAGGGGAACTCCTGCTGTCTTTTTCGAAAATGCATAGATCAACTTACCCGCACCTGCCATAAGGGCTGGAGTACTTTTATTAGCTTGTTTTTGCCCATCTGTGCCTGCCGACCCCTTTATGTATGAGACACATTTGCATTCGTACATTGTTCCCATCTGCCTTCTTCCCACTTCCCTTGGACCTTGCTACAGCCATCTGACCAAACCTGCTAATTAACCTCCCATCCCATAAACTTTCCACCAGAGGAGTTCATGCAGGTGCGTGTTCTGCCTCCTCATCCTCTTCACACGCAGACTTGTCAAATGTACTCCATCTGTCAACATTGTCATATGCTATTCTGTCCGCCCCTTCACTTCTGTCCCCTTCTCTTTCTACATGCACATAATATATGGGTGTATTATCTATCCTAAATAGAAAATCTCCTGCTTTCCATCCATCTGGTGCCTGCTCTTCCTGTTTGTCAGCTTTCACTTTGTTTTGCACTGTTTGTAATCTATTAAATTCTGTTCTTGTTAAGGCCAATGCTGCCTCTAAATCTCTCTTATGAACATTGGCATGTTTTGGGGCATTCGGAGGGGGCACATATAGGGGCGGTGTGGCTGTCGCTGCGGTGGATACATAAGTTGGGTTAGAATAGCGCACTGCACGGTGGGCTGTAGTGGGTATATCCCTCTGTGTTCTATTACTGCCCCACCCTCTCTCCCTGGGCAATCACCCTTGCTACCGTCCTGTCCATCCTCTCTCTTATAATTGGTTATTTATAATGTGCTTAATAGCAAAGAGGTTTCTAAGCGTGGACGTGGTATTTGAACTGGTGTTGCTCTGCGTCATTTTGCTTTTAAGATGAGCGCGTTGCCACTGAGCTATACTACCTGTGTCACTCTCCTGTGCCTTCGAACATTTTCCAAAGATCTAATATTACCTTCCTTCTCTGTAATTGTTTCCCCTTATTTTTAGCTGCTTGCTCTGGCCTTGAGCGGGGCATCCCTTCTCCTCTTGTTTCCGTCACCCACTGTTTATGGTATTTCTCATGTTTGTCTCGATACAGCGGTAGGGCTTTACATATATACTCTATAGGGGTTTTTCCTTGCATGGTAGTGATGGTCATGCCCTTGCTGTCCTCACACCTGTGCTAACGCGCTGTGCACAGTTATTGTTTGTTAAAAACAACTTTTAATTTTCTCCCTCCTGTCAAAAAATCAAAAATATACTGTTCTTCTACTCCCCCCTTTTTCTTCCCACACTCCTGCTCGTGCACTCCACACACTCAAACCATACAGCTAATTACACAGTGCCCCTCCTTGGGCCTACACTCGACACAATAAAAACACCAATAAAACAAAGTAAAATAACAAGCTAAAATAAGAACAACTACTATTCCCGAGCCCTCTAATTATAAGGGGCTCCTATTCATTTCCTTTTTCCTCCGTTATACAATGCTAGTGGCACCACCTTTTCCCCTTTCTCAGGGAGGCACCCTACCATTCCATTTTCCCTTTCTTAATATTCTCCTTACTAAATTAATAATACCAAAAAATAAAACAAGCCACACCCACAACAAACCAACAATTTCACTCTCTACGCACTCCCATACATCTGTTCCCTACTTGTTATCACTTATAAAGCTATACTAATGTGTGTGTTCACCCAAACTCCTCAGTCACAGGGTATCAATAACACTGGCCAGCACTCAATTCTGCAAAGACGGCTCCTGCATCACTGGGGAATATGCATGGTCAGCCTACTCAATAGGGGATGCCGGGTCATTGGCCCCATCCCTGTACGTTCCTCTTCCATCATGGTGGGTCAGCTGGGCTCATCGTCTCCAGGGAACCAAGGCCGAGAAAACAATTACATTTGTTTTTATAGAGATCCTACTCTATTACTACACAGGACACCTGGCATGATCATGGGCTGGTACTGTTGCATCATCTGGCATGCAAGGCTTCCACCCTTGCCTTTTAACTATAATGTGTCCCTTCCCACACCTCACATTGCAAATCATGCCATTGTAAAGTACCAATAGGGAGACCATTCTTTTAGATCTTTATGGTTCTCTGGTTTATGGTCGGTGGGCTGCGGTCAGCTGGTATCTTGGAATTCGGGGGTCTTCGCACTGGGACAGTTGTAGGGGCTATAACTCATAGTTTGCTGGGTGGTGTCAGCTGGTATCTTGGAATTCGGGGGTCTTGGCACTGGGACAGTTGTAGGGGCTATAACTCATAGTTTGCTGGGTGGGGGTCAAAGGTTTGCTCTGGCCTGATTGTGATAACACGTACAGCAAGGCACCTAGCTCCATCTCATGACCCTGCAGGATGCATTGTTTCTCGGGATAAAGCGAATTGGCAACAGTTGTAGAACAAAGGAGGGTTTCTATGGAAGTGTACAGCACAAGTCTCTCTCTCATCAGTGCTTGTGCCTATTCAGGTTGCTCCCTCAGGTTTGTGGCCTGTGTCTACCTCACTGCCATTCAGGCCTAATGCCATAGCTACAAAATGGAGCCTGTTTATATGCGCACACTAAGTCTAAACATCTACAGTTCACAACATTGTATGTCCGTGTAGGGTCTCCTAGCACGCCCCCTGCACTCCTGGCATATCACAGGTGTCTTCATGGGATTCTCCTCACCCTAAAGAGCCTAGAGGGTAGGATAGGTTAATTTCCTTTAAAACACATGCTCGCTGTAATCTTCAATGATCCGCTGCACCATCCTTCCATCCGCCTGGCCTATCGGTATGCCTTCTCCTCCCTTGACCTCACAGAAACAACTCACAATCACCCCTCCCCTGCACCCATTTTTTATGCTCCTCCTCCCTCTCCTCCTCCTCCTCTCCTCCTTCTATTGGTTCTGGTGCCAACGTGGTTCTATGGTCTTATCATTACCTTGTTCTCCCCAGTGGCCTGGTTACAGAGATGGGGACACATAAACCCCTCTTTAAGCCCCCGTCCCTTTTCAAATCTTGGTCCGTTGGTAATACACAGTGGCAGCCCACTACATCCAGAGACGGTTTTGGAGTTTGTAATCTGCATGGGATGAGCGTCTTAATTACTGGTCTGAGCGTGCCACACTGTGCACGCTTGCTTTCACCACCGGCGCTCTTGACTGGTTGTTGAAAACTGCGCTCAGGCACATGTTCAAGGGACAGAGTCTGTGGCCCTCCCAACTGCCTCACTCCAGTTCTGGTGCAGGAGTGGCCCTGGCAAACACCCTGGTAGAGAACCTTCCCCAGTTTGATGAGGATGGCCATCCCTCCTGGGCACATTCAGGTCCCTGACCCCGTCAAACCTATCTGATCAAAATGAATGACATATTGGGCCTCATTACTAGTCCAGCAGTAACCGTGCTGGTGCTACCGGAGGGTTGCCGCCACACTAGCAACATTTTGCTGGCGCCTGACTTCCTGTTGCCACTGGGACATTACAAGTCCCTGCGGTGCAGGAAGGCGCCGGATTTCATAATTCCCTATTCGTATATAGTCCCACTATATGTACATATAGTTCTGGCGCTTCCGTGAAGAGTCTGCCTACCGTGGCTGCTGCACCCGGCAGGGTCAGACCTGTCAGGTGCAGCGGCCCCGGCGGTCAAACTTGTAATTTGCTAGTCCAGAAACAAGGGTGCCGGCCAGATTACCGGCACCCTTGTTTCTGACCTGACAATGTAATACATGAGGCCCATTGTAACACTAAACAACACCCTTGTATATTTGGGGAGAGCACTAGTGTGTTGAAGCAACACTCTACCCTGTTTGAACTGCGCTGAGTCAGGCTTGCACACTGAAACAGATTTTGTGCAGCATTATGGAATATTCGATAGGCAACCTGATATTGGCAGAACCATACGATATTTAAGAACTTGTAATCGTTGTACATTGCAGTTTCCATGTCATATGATGGCAACTCTGGCATATGATGCAACACTCCTACAATATGATGGCGCAACCTCGGTTTAGGGTGACACTCCTACACTGCAACAATGGCGCATATTTTCAGAATATAGGTCCCCATAAATGTTTCAAGCCATACAAACATGCACCTAAAAACCCAAATAACGATACATAATATTACTTCACAAACAGCGCATCCATCTACTACAAAAGAGTTCACTGATCTATAAGCAACATGCATGCATTTATAATAAAGAAGATATATTGGCTGCGATAGAAACAAAAGGAAATTCACAGTTTACAGATTAAGGGCCTGATTTACACAATTGTTTTAACATGGGAAAGTTCCATTGAAAACATTTTTGTAAATCTGGAAGGCCCTTCACAATATTCGTTGAAAATAAAAATAATCAATTTGAAGCATGCATAGGTCATCTAGACGTGTGTTTGATGAGGGATACAAATGGCAATGCTGCGATTAATTGTGCGGCGTTGATAAAATGTTTTGTTAGACTGAAGTTAAAAGTTAAAGGCAAAGTGTTTGCTTCATTGGGTCACGGGGACGTTGAATGTGCTAGAAACTCGATACATGTGGGGTGAACATTTGAAAGATAAAAATATAATGTGACCAAGATATTCGTGGATTTCAACTGCTACACTCTTCTATTATACGTGGATATATGTTGTCTTTAAAGCAGATGGGGCCCAGGAGAATGAACCCAGGATATCTGCGGTTTATCGATACACTTGGACAGTTGCGCAGCGTTTAAAGGTCAGCCCACACCAAAGCGCTCATAAATCTTTGTTAAATACCCGACACAGGCAACGGAAATGTCACAAGGTCCCCAGGTGTCAAAACCAGCCAGCACGTTTTACGTTTGCATTTAAAAACGCACATTCTCGTGTGAGGTGTAACATTCAATATGTGCTTTGGGTGCCAAGGGCTAAAAATCGTATTTATCCTTGCACATTAATTCATAGTGCGTTTTGCTTTTTAATAACTAACCCATCGAGATGTGCCCTGGGGTCTTAAACGCCAATATAGCACTGCGTAGAATTGAAACTGTGTAGACAAGCAGAACCTGTTCGAACTCCTAAGCATTTGCTAAATTCGGGGAGTGTTGATATCCTTGCATTTTGGGAGGTTAGTAGAATATTGAATGTCCGACTCAACGCTAGAAAAGCAGCACGTGGGATCTTAGAAATAACAGCAGGCACCTGAACCCAAACAGTTGACTGCCAAAATCACATAGAGCCCTTATCCATGACGACGTGACATCTCTGGCAACAAGATATGATCATGTTATCTGTGCAGCCAGAATTTCATTGTACAGTTTTCACTTTTTCTTCTTTGAGAGCATTTCGTAATACTGAGAGCCTTTACCATGATTTTAACTTGTTTCATGAATCTTTTTTGTAATTTACTAAAAAGGCAGAAGGTTCATGAATTGAATTCGCGATTTGTTTCCCATTGCCTTTGATGAAAGCCTGTGTAAATTACTTTAATTTGCATGTTGTTTTCATCCAAATACCCTCCTTCCAATGCCATATAATATATACAATAGATGAATTTGCAATACACTGAAGACTAGCAATAAAGCACACAATACACTTGTGCCCATTGAAGTTTCCAGCGTTATTTTTTTAACTTTATGTTTTATATATTAGTACTAAACATGAAGACTGACATTCTAGTTCATTCTCATCACTGGTGAAACCACGAATTACATTGTACATAACTGATAACAACAATAATGGAATTTGACATAACATAATTTATAAATTAGCTCATGAAAACTTTGATTACTGTACTAACAATTTAGGCTGTGGACAAGGGTAGGGTCACTGGCCAGAACCAAAGGCCATAGCTAGTGGTCGGTTAGTCTTAAAAAATACCAATGAGCATGGTTAAAAGCCATGCCCAGCAGCCCATCACTGTTTTAAAATATACAGTGGGCAATGTTGAAAGCTGAAGACAGTGGCCATGTCTAAAGGCCATAGCTAGTGCCCATTCATATGCTAGAATATACAGTCATCACAGCCAAAGGTAGTGGCAAATGGCTAGTATTGTGTTGGAGATGGTTCTGTGTGATTTTAATAAATTAATAAATAAAGATTGATTTTGTTTTTTACCAAAGCCCCCTGTTTCCACATGTTTAAAACCCCACCCCATGCCCTCCCCACCAGATTTAACCCCTTAACCCACCCCCACGTAATTTTTTTTTTAAGTGCAGTATTTTCGTATTGTTTTTATTCATTTAAAATGCATTCTTTATTTTGTATTCGTTATAATCACTGGATATCGCTGAAGACCATTTCTAGTGGCTGGTTAGTGTGAATAATATACAGTGGGCATGGCCGAAGACCACAGTTAGTGGCTGGTTAGTGTGTGAATAATATACAGTGGGCATGGCCGAAGACCACAGTTAGTGGCTGGTTAGTGTTGTATAGTACACAGTGGGCACGGCCTAAGGCAATCACTTATTGCGTTTTACTATTATAAAATATACAGTGAACCTGGCCAAAAGATGTACACATTGCTCATGGTCAAAGGTCATGGCTAGTGAGGCCCATTTATATGTTAGAATATATAGTGGGCACAGCCGAAGATTGTGACCACTGGCCAGTATTGTGCTAAAGTCCATGACTAGTGTCTGATCAGTGTATATAATATACAGTGGACACAACTGAAAGCTGTATCCACTGGTGAAGGCCAACGTCTATGGTGGTGGTCTGTTAGTGTTTTAAAATATACAGTGCCACAACACCACACTAGGAGGTAGAGGGTGGTTATATGGAGTCTCAATCGGACCCTCATCAAAAGGTGGTTAACCCTTTAAAATTTTAACAATAGAGCCTATGACTCCAAGACCATTTTCTTGTGTATAAGTAGGGAAGACACTTTATGTCATCAACATCTTTCAGAGACTTTGATTAGACAAAA